>NW_022983144.1:0-129309 GCF_011762595.2 Tursiops truncatus
ATTAGGGGATGGGTGAGGGTAAGGCTTCTGGTAAGGGTTTAGTGGTTTAGGGGACGGTTTAGGGTACAGGTTAGGGCCATACCACAGTTTAGGGAAGCGTACGTGGGTAGGGTTACGGGTTAGTGTTAGAGTACGGTTAGGGTTATGGTACGGGTAGGGTGAAGGTTTAGGGCTAGGGTTAGTGTTTTGGCGGGGGACGTCTTAGGGTACAGGATAGGGTATACAATGTTTTTAGGGTGAGCGTATGTGTTATGGTACAGGTTAGTGTTAGCGTACTGTTGGATTACTAACGGGTTAGGGTAAGGGTTGGGTTAGGGTATGGGAACAGTTTAGGGTACAGGTTAGGGTACACAACGGTTTAGGTTCAGTGTACGTCTTAGGGTACGGGTTAGTGATAGCATACGGGTTAGGATTAAGGAACGGTTTGGTAAGGCTTCGGGTAAGGGTTAGGGTAAGGTTAGGGTTTAGAGTTTGGGGACGGGGATGGTTTAGGTACATGTTAGTGTACGACAAATTGTTTAGGGTGAACGTACGTGTGAGGGCTCGGGTTAGTGTTAGCGTACGGGTTTAAGATTAGGGGACTGGGTTAGGGTAAGGCTTCGGGTAAGGTTTTAGAGGTAGTGTTAGTGTTAGTGTTAGGATATGGGGACGGTTTCGGTACAGGTTAGGTAAGACAGGGTTTAGGGGGAGCGTATGTGTAGGGGTACGGGTTATTGTTAGCGTACGGATAGGATTAGGGGACGAGTTTAGGGTAAGGCTTCGGGTA
The DNA here is from genome assembly GCF_011762595.2 of Tursiops truncatus. Taxonomy (NCBI): domain Eukaryota; kingdom Metazoa; phylum Chordata; class Mammalia; order Artiodactyla; family Delphinidae; genus Tursiops; species Tursiops truncatus. Next base: position 767 of record NW_022983144.1, read on the forward strand.
AGTGTTAGGGTTAGGGTTAGTGTTTATAGATGGGGATTGTTTAGGGTAATTTTAGGGTACGACACGTCTTGGGGAGTGATAAGCGTACGTGTCTGTGGTTTTATGCAGCACTCCAACTCACTCTTCCCCTTAAGCATGCATAAGTGGGTTTTCAAAGTTTGAGACCCTGCTCTGCTTTGTAATTCAGTTTCATGTGTATCCAAGTTTATATTCCGTGTATTAGTGATATCTTATGATGTTTCTTTTTCTCTGAGACTTATTTCACTTAGATCTTCGTACTGAATCCACTCATTATGCTGCTACGGGCCTGATGACATAGATTTCATTGCTGAGTGATATTGCATTGTACGTAAGTACCACAACCTTCTTTATCCAGTTTTTCGCTTTCTGCGATATTGAACTTGTACCGTAAACGAGGTCTAGTAAACAGAGCCGTCCCAAACTTTGGGGTGGCTGTGTCTTTTTTATTTTAATTTCCTTAAGCTATAGGACCATAAGTGGAAGGGCCTAGGCTCTGTTGCTTTGTTTTTTAGATGTTTCAGGAAACACCATACACTTCTCCAAAGTGCGGGTGGCAATTTACATCCCGCCCATCAGCATAACAAGGCTCCCAGTTCTCCATGGACTGTCCTGCCTTTCTGGATTTTACACTTTTTTCAGATGGCCCTTTTGACCGGGGGAAGTGAGACTTCATTGTAGTGCAGATTTCCTTTGCAAGCTTGCTTGGTTGGCCAAAAGGGCGTATGCGTTTTTTCCTCTTCAGGAAAAAACGCATACGCCCTTTTTGGCCAAGTGCATCATTGTGGACGTTCTGCCTCTTTCCTATGCTTTCAATGCAATTCCAGTCTACCTCCTGAAATCGGTTTCCTGCAATTCTGCCCTGCTTTCAAGTCCTCTTGGCAGCCTTACTTCAATATATTTTTGGACGATAGCTGTCATTTATACTCTGCAGGTTTGTGATTACAGTGCCCCTGAGCTCCTTTCTTCAACTCGCTTTCTTGTGAGCTGGCCGCAACACCGCAGGATTGCTTCAGGCCCTAATCTGGTTTCATCACGGCACGCTGAGCCTTTTGTTAATTCCTCTTCCTGGTGGGAAATTAGAGTGAAATTTGCCCGTGCAGACACCTCCAGCTAGTCTCTCATTGGTTCTCCCTAATCCTAAACCGTATGCTAACACTAACCCATATCCAAACACGTACACTCACCCTAAACTGTTTCATACACTAACCTGTACCCTAAAACGTCCCCATCACCTAACCCTAAACCTAACACTAACCCTTACCCGAAGCCTTACCCTAACTAGTCCCCTAATCCAAACCATATGCTAACACTAACCTGAACCAAAACACATACGCACACCATAAACCGTTGTCGTACTGTAACCTGTACCCTAACCGTGTAACCCTAACCGTAACCTTAACACTAACCCTTACCCATAAGGCTTACCCTAACCCGTCCCCAATCCTAAGCCATACGCTAATACTAAACTGTACCCTAACACGTACACTCACCCTAACCATTGTCATACACTATCCTGTACCATAAACCACCCCAGTCCCCAAACCTAAACAGAACCTAACACTTACCAAAATACTTATCCTAACACATCACCAAATCCTAACCGGTACGCTAACACTAACCCATATCCTCACACGTACGCTCACCCTAAACCATTGTCGTACCTCACCTGGACCCTAAACCGTCCCCGTCCCCTAACCCTAGCCCGAACCCTAACCCTAACCCTTCCCTGAAGCCTTACCCTAACCCGTCACCTAATCCTAACCCGTACGCTAACACTAACCCGTGCCCTCACACGTACGCTCACCCTAAACCGTTGTTGTACCCTAACCTGTGCTAAAAACCATCCCCATTCCCTAACCGTACCCCTTACTCGAAGCTTATCCTAAACTTTCCCCTAATCCTTACCCATATGCTGACACTATCCTGTACCCTAACACGTACGTTCACCCTTAACCATTGTCGTACCCTAAACTGTACCCTAATCCGACCCTGTCCCCTAACCCTAACACTTACCCGAGGCCTTACCCTAACTCGTCCCCTAATCCTAAGCCATACCCTAACACTAACCTGTACTCTAATACCTATGCTCACCCTAAACCGTTGTTGTACCCTAACATGTACCCTAAACTGTCCCCGTCCCATAAGCCTAACCCTAACACTTACCCGAAGCCTTATCCCATCCTGTCCCCTCATCCTAACCGTACGCTAACACTAACTCTTATCCTAACACGTACACTCACCCTAAACCGTTGTAGTACCCTAATCTGTACGCTAAACCGTCCCCGTCCCTTAACCCTAACCCTAACCCTAACCCTTACCTGAAGCCGTACCCTAACCCGTCACCTAATCCTAACCCGTACGCTAACACTAACCCATACCCTAAAACGTACGGTCACCCTAAACCGCTGTCACACCCTAAACTGTCCCCCTCTTCTAACCCTAACCCTTACCTGAAGCCTTACCCTAACCCGTCCCCTAATCCTAACCCATACGCTAAACTAACCATACCCTAACACGTACGCTCACCTTAAACCGTTTTCGTACCCTAACCTGTACCCTAAACCATCCCCGTCCCCTAAACCTAACCTTTACCCAAAGCCTTACCTAACCTGTCCCCTAATCCTAACCCGTATGCTAACCCTAACCCATGCCCTAACATGTACACTCACGCTAAACCATCGTCGTTCCCTAACCTGTACCCTAAACCTTCCCAGTCCCCTAATCCTAACCTTAAACTTTACCTGAAGCCTTACCCTAACCCGTCCCCTAATTCTAACCCGTATTCTAACACTAACCCATACCCTAACACGTACGCTCACCCTAAACTCTTGTCGTACCCTAACCTGTACCCTAAACTTTCCCCATCCCCTAACCCTTACCCGAAGTCTTACACTATCCGGTCCCCTAATCCTAACCCATACGCTAACTCTAACGCATACCCTAACACGAATGCTAACGCTCAACCTTTGTCATACCCTAACCTGTTCCCTAAATGGTCACCGTCCCCTATCCCTAATGCTAACGCTAACCCTTACCCGAAGCCTTACCCTAACCCGTCCCCTAATCCTAACCCGTACGCTAACACTAACCCTTACCCTTACATGTACGCTATACCTAAACCGTCGTCGTACCCTAACCTGTACCCTAAACCGTCCCCGTTCCCTTACCAAACCCCTAACCCGAAACATTACCCTAACACTTACCCTAATCCTAAACGGTACACTAACACTGACCTGTACCCTAACACTTTCACTCACCCTAAACCATTGTTGCATCCTAAACCATACCCGTTCCCTAACCCTAACCTTATCCCTAACCCTAAACCCACTTATAGCACTATAGGTCAGGAAAATTAAAATAACAAGAACAACCACCCAAAGTTTAGGGCTGCTCTGTTTACAAGAGCCTCGACTACGGTACAAATTAAATATCCTTGAAAGAGAGAAATGGATAAAGAAGTTTTCATACTTACGTACAATGGAACACACTCAGCAATGAAATCAATGTCGTCCGGCCCGTACAAGCATAATGAATGGATTTAGGTACAATGATTCAAAGGAAATAAGTCACACAGAAAAAGAAACTTATCATAAGATATCACTTATAGAGGGAATGTAAACTTGGCTACACATGAACTGAATTACAAAACAGAACAGAGTCTCACATTTAGAAAACAAACTTATGCTTTCTTAAGAGGAATGGTGAGTTGGGGTGTTACGTAAAACAGAGATTGAAATTAGCACAGATCTATTCCATAAGCCAAATATGTAATAGACAAGATATACTCCTTGCTCAACAAATTAGACTCAACACCGCCTATTCACTGCAGAGGAATATATCTGACAATAAGAATATTAAAACATATGTATTTATATGTCTCCGTAAGAGAATCAAGTGTGTGTAGAGCAGTATACACAGCCATGAAAATCAACTAAACCCCATTATTAAAATAAATTTCAAAAACAAAGACAGTGAAGGAGAGAAAGTTCTTAAATAATTCGTTCAGGGCTTGTGATGAAACTTGGATTTACCACATCTACACCCACAGCTGGGTGAGACATAAGGCAGGACATTTGGGGCTGAGAGGATTGGTGAGGTTTCGGTGAGCAAATGGAGACCCTTTGAAGTAACACTGTATGCTACACATTCCATGGTCCCAACTCTCCTGGTTTAAGAGATTCTTCCTACAGCTAAAACATGCATGGGAAACCCAGAGGATTGTACACCATGTGATCGGGCAACGTTCTAAAACGCATCTCATTTTTTGTCCCTTGGTACACGGGTTCGCCATTCCAGATGCTTTACTAAAAATCTCCCCACGTGGAGAGTCTGTGCCTTAAACTCCTGTTTAGCACAGTTAGCAGTTTCTGCAGGAGGTTGAACGGGAATAGGGAGAACCAATGAGAGACTAGCTATAGGTGTTTGGACGGTCACATTTCACTCTAATTTCCCACCAGGAAGAGGAATTAAAAAAGGCTCGGCATGCCGTGATGAAACCAGATTAGGGCCTGAAGCAATCCTGCGGCGTGTTGCGGCCAGCTCACAAGAAAGCGAGTTGAAGAAAGGACCTCAGGGGCACTGTAATTCACAACCTGCAGAGTTATAATGACAGCTATCGTCAAAAATATATTGAGGTAAGGCTGTGAAGAGGACTTGAAAGCACGGCACAATGCGGGAAATATTTCAGGAGGTAGATGGAAACTGCATTTAAAGCATATGAAAAGCGGCAGAACTTTGACAATGATGCACTTGGCCAAAAAGGGCGTATGCGTTTTTTCCTGAATACATGCAGGAAAAAACGCATACGCTCTTTTTGTCCAAATAAGCAAGCCTGCAACGGAGATCTGCACTACAATGAAGTCTCACTTCCCACTGGTCAAAAGGGCTATCTGAAAAAAGTGTAAAAGCCAGAAGGCAGGACAGGCCATGGAGAACAGGGAGCCTTTTATGCTGATGGGCGGGATGTAAATTGCCACCCGCCACTCTGGAGAAGTGTATGGTGTTTCCTGAAACATCGAAAAAACAAAGCAGAGAGCCTAGGGCACTTCCACTTATGGTCCTATAGCTTAGGGAAATTAAAATCAAAGACAACAGCCACCCCAAAGTTTGGGACGCTCTGTTTACTAGAACCTCGTTTACGGTACAAGTTCAATATCGCAGAAAGCGAAAACTGGTAAAGAAGTTGAGGTACTTACGTACAATGCAATATCACTCAGCAATGAAATCTATGTCATCAGGCCCGTAGCAGCATAATGAGTGGATTCAGGTACGATGATTCTAACTGAAATAAGTCACACAGAAAAAGAAAACATCATAAGATATCACTAATACACGGAATGTAAACTTGGCTACACAGGAACTGAATTACAAAACAGAACAGGGTCTCAAATTTAGAAAACCAACTTATGCTTGCTTAAGGGGAAAGGTGAGTTGGGGTGCTGCATAAAACCAGAGATTGAAATGATCACAGATACCGTTCCATAAGCCAAATATGTAATAGACAAGACCTACTCCTTGCTCAACGAAGTGGACTCAACACCCCCTATTCACCGCAGAGGAATATATCTGTCTAGTAAGAATCTTAAAATCTATGTATTTATATGTCTCCATAATAGAATCAAGTGTGTGTAGAGATGCATAAACACAGCAGTGAAAATCAGCTCAACCCCATTATAAAAATAAACTTAAAAAACAAAACACAAAGACAGTGAGAGAGAGAGAAATTCTTAAATAATTCGTTCAGGCTTGTGATGAAACCTGGATTTACCACATCTACACACACAGCGGGGTGAGACATAAGGCTGGACACTTGGGGCTGAGAGAATTGGTGAGGTTCGGTGAGCAAATGCAGACCCTTTGAAATAATCCTGCATGTTACCCATTCCATTGGTCCCAACTCTCCAGGTTTAAGGGATTATTCCTAAAGCTAAAACATGCATGGGCAACACAGAGTATGGTCCACCGTGTGATCCGGCAATGTTTCTTAAAACGCATCCCATTTTTCGTCACTTTGTACTCGGGTTCGCCATTCCAGACGTTTTACTAACAATCTCCCCACTTGGAGTGTCAGTGCCTTAAAACTCCTGTTTGGCACAGTTTGCAATTTCTGCGGAGGATGAACGGGAATAGGGAGAACCAATGAGAGACAAGCTGTAGTTGTTTGGACGGGCACATTTCACTCTAATTTCCCACTAAGAAGAAAAATTAACCAAAGACTCAGCGTGCCACGATGGAACCAGATTAGGGCCTGAAGCAATCCTGCCGTTTTGCGTCCAGCTCACAAAAAAGCGAGTTGAAAAAAGGAGCTCAGGGTCACTGCAATTCACAAACCTGCAGAGTTATAAAGGACAACTATCGTCCAAAAATATATTGAGGTAAGGCTGCGAAGAGGACTTGAAAGCAAGGCACAATTGCAGGAAACAGATTTCAGGAGGTAGATTGGAATTGCATTTAAAGCACATGAAAAGCGGCAGAACTTCGACAATGATGCACTTGGCCAAAAAATGCATATGCGTTTTTTCCTGAATATATCCAGGAAAAAACGCATACGGCCTTTTTTGCCAACCAAGGAAGCGTGCAATGGAAATTCGCACTACAATGAAGTCTCACTTCCCACCGGTCAAATGGGCCATCTGAAAAAAGTGTAAAAATCGGAAAGGCAGGACAGGCCATGGAAAACAGGGAGCCTTGTTATGCTGATGGGCGGGATGTAAATGGCCAACAGCCACTCTGGAGAAGTGTATGGTGTTTCCTGAAACCTCTAAAAAACAAAGCAACAGAGCCTAGGGCACTTCCACTTATGGTCCTATAGCTTAGGGATATTAAAATCAAAAAGACACAGCCACCCCAAAGTTTAGGGCTGCTGTGTTTTACAAGAACCTCGACAACGGAACAACTTAAGTATCCCAGAAAGAGAAAATGGATAAAGAAGTTGTGGTACTTACATAGAATAGAATATCACTCCGCAATGAAATCAATGTCATCAGGCCCATAGCAGCATAATGAGTGGATTTAGGTACGATGATTCTGAGTGAAATAAGTCACACAGAAAAAGAAACTAGTCATAAGATATCACTTATAGAGGGAATGTAAACTTGGCTACACATGAACTGAATTACAAAACAGAACAGAGTCTCACATTTAGAAAACAAACTTTTGCTTGCTTAAGGGGAAAGGTGAGTTGGGGTGCTGCATAAAACCAGAGATTGAAATTAGCACAGATACCGTTCCATAAGCCAGTAATAGACAAGATATACTCCTTGTTCAACGAAGTGGACTCAACACCCCTTATTCACCGCAGAGGAATATATCTGACTAGTAAGAATCTTAAAACCTATGTGTTTATATGTCTCCGTAAGAGGATCAAGTGTGCATCGAGCGGCATAAACACAGCAGTGAAAATCAGGTAAACCCATTATAAAAATAATTTCAAAATCAAAACACAAAGACAGTGAAAGAGAGATAAATTCTTAAATAATTTGTTCAGGGCTTGTGACGAAACCTGGATTTACCACATCTACACCCACAGCTGGGAGAGACATAAGGCTGGACACTTGGGGCTGTGAGGATTGGTGAGGTTCGGTGAGCAAATGCAAACCCTTTGAAGTAGTACTGCATGCTATCCATTCCATGGGTCCCAACTCTCCAGGTTTAAGGGATTCTTCCTACAGCTAAAACATGTGTGGGAAACCCAGAGGATGGTCCACAGTGTGATCGGGCAAGGTTTCTAAAAAGCATCTCATTATTCGTCCTCTGGTACTCGGGTTCGCCATTCCAGACGCTTTACTAACAATCTCCCCATTTGGAGAGTCAGTGCTTGTAACCTCCTGTTTGGCACACTCTGCAATTTCTGTGGAGGATGAACGGGAATAGGGAGAACAAATGAGAGACTAGCTGTAGGTGTTTGGACGGGCACATTTCACTCTAATTTCCACCAGGATGTAGATTAACCAAAGACTCAGCATGCCGTGCCAGAACCAGAATAGGGCCTGAAGCAATCCTGTTGATTTGTGGCCAGCTCACAGAAGCGAGTTGAAAAAAGGAGCTCAGGGGCACTGCAATTCACAAACCTGCAGAGTTATAAAGGACAACTATCGTCCAAGAATATATTGAGGTAAGGCTCTGAAGAGGACTTGAAAGCAAGGCACAATTGCAGGAAACAGATTTCAGGAGGTAGATTGGAATTGCATTTAAAGCATATGAAAAGCGGCAGATCTTCGGCAACGATGCACTTGGCCAAAAAGTGCGTATGCGTTTTTTTCCTGAATATATTCAAGATAAAACCATACGCCCTTTTTGGCCAACCAAGCAAGTGGGAAATTCAAATCTGCACTACAAAGAAGTCTCATCCTAACCCTAACCCTATCCCGCTACCGTACCCTAACCTGTACCTGAGACCATACCCATTCCTTAACCCTAACCCTTACCCTAAGCTGTACACGAACACTAACCCATACGCTAACATGTACCCTAACAGTAACACATAGCCATACACTAAACTTTATCCTAACCCTACCCCATATCCTAACCCTTTCCCTAAAACGTACCATAACCCGTACCCTAATCCTAACCCATCCCCTAACACTAACCCATAACCTAACCCGTACCCTAATCCTAACCCATACACTAACACGTACCCTAACCCTAACCCGTTGTCATAACTTAACCTGTAACCTAATCTGTACCCATTCCCTAACCCTAACCCTAACCCTTACACTATCCCGTACCATAATCCTAACCTGTACACTAACACTAAACCGTACCCTAATACTTACCCTACTCCTAACCCGTGGTCATACCCTAAACTGTACCCCAAACCATACCCGTTCCCTAACCCTAACCCTAAACCTTACCCTAAACCATACCTTAATCCTAACCCGTACACTAACACTAAACTGTACCCTAACACGTACCCTAACCCTAACCCTTTGTTGTTCCCTATACTGTATCCTAAACTGTACCCCCTCCTTAACACTAAACCTAACCCTAACCCTTACCCTAACCCGTACCTAACACTAACCCATACACTAAACCTAAGCATAAACCTTAACGTAAACCATACCCTAACCCTAACCCATACCCTAACACTAACCCATACCTTAACCCGTACCCTAACACTAAACCATAGCCATACCCTAAACTGTACCCTAACACTAACCCGTACCATAACCATAACCCTAAACCATACTCTAAGCCGTGCAATAATCCTAACCCGTATCCTAACCCTAAACCTTACCCTAAACCCTAATCCTTACCCCTAGCTTAATTTTGGTTTTTTGTATTTAAAAAAATATTTTCTTGGGTTAAAACAAACTAGCAGAACAACAAAATAGGGGGCTTCGCTGGTGGTGCGGTGGTTAGAATCTGCCTGCTAATGCAGGGGACACAGGTTCGAGCCCTGGTCTGGGAGGATCCCACATGCCATGGAGCAACTAGGTCCATAAGCCACAACCAGTGAGCCCTCGCATCTGGAGCCTGTGCTCTGCAACAAGAGAGGCCGCAATAGTGAGAGGCCCGCGCACGGAGATCAAGAGTGGTCCCCCACTTGCCACAACTAGAGAAAGCCCTCACACAGAAACTCAGACCCAACACAACAAAAATAAATAAATAAATAATAAACTCCTACCCCCCCCCAAAAAAAAGAACAACAAAATAAACAGAAAGTAACCTGAGTGTCCCTCAAAAAGCTAAGTCTGAAATAGTTGGTACTTCTGTTCTATGGACTGTTATGTAGCCTATAAAAAGTGTGAGAGCTAAATCTGTTTTTCTACAGTGAGAAGCATGATATTCCAGATGTATAGAACACCTGGATAAAATGAGAACTCTACACATTATGCTGGTCGTTTCAGTAAATGGGAAAGGATGGCAAGTGGTAAAATATTATCTTTTCCTTTAATTTTTTAAATTTCACTTGTTACAAAGAACTTCAATTATAATTGTACTTTAAAAAAGTAACAATGGAAATTTAAAAGAAAAAATATATATTGTGTGTTCAGTTACGTTTCATAGAATTATGAAATGCTCCACCCTCTGGCCATTACCTGCAAAAGCAGCTTTAAAACCTATGCTAATTTTCACTTCATATGAACAAGTCCTGCAGGGCTGTAAAGGAAACCTGCCTTCATCATGTCTTGCGGGAGGTAAAGGCCAAAGTATTTCAAAATGTGGCACATATTTCAAGAAAACCATTTGAAGAACTAAGCTGTAATAACCGTTTGAAAAATAAAAGGACATGCCTGAAAGCTCAATTTCAAAGGATTATGAGACACATGCAAATCCAACCACACAGAGGTATCAGCTCACACCATTCAGAATAACCATCAGGAAAGAAACTACAAACGATCAATGCTGAAGAGGTTGTGGAGAAATGCATACCCTTAATTTGAAGTGGGACGTAACCTGGTAAGAGCCACTAATGGGAACAGGGTGGAGGTGCCTTTAAAAGGTAAACATTGAGCTACTATATGATCCAGCAGGCCCACTCCTGGGCCTATAACATAAGAAGACATAATTGGAAAGACACAGGCAGGCTAATCTGCACTGCAGCAGTATTACAATAGCCAAGACATGGAAGCAACCAAAAGTCCATCAACAGATGAGTGGACAAAGAGGAACTGTTACATGTAGAGATGGAATATTAGCTCGGGAGAAAAATGAAACAATGCCATTTGCAGCACCATAGATGAGTCTAGAGGTAACCATGCAACTTGTAGTAAGTGAGAAAGCGAAAGACACCTAACGTATATCACTTATAGGTGTTACCTGAAAATTGATAACAATGAAGATATTTCCACAGTAGAAAGGCAATCACAGATTCATTGAACAAAACTTATGGTTCCCTAAATCGAAAGGTGTGAGGATTGGATACATTAACGATATGGGGGTTAACATAGATATAGAAACACATTGTGAAATATATAATCACCAAAGACCTACGGAATACCAAGAGAAGACTACTCAACATTGTGTCATAACCTACCTGGGAAAAGGTTTCCAAGAAGAATAGATATATGTATGTGTGTGAAAGACCACATCTTGCACACCTAGAACAAAAAAACACATTGTAATCAAATTTGCTGCGATAAAAAATAAACTTAAATTAAAAATATGAACGAGAATAATGAGACATAAACTGAAAGGAATTTTTCCTGGCACTCCCATTCTAATTTTCACCTAGAACAGGAACGACTTCCATTAAGGCTCTGTTGCCGCTGGTAACCAGATTTGGTAAAGGAGAAATGCTGCCCGCCTTGTGGCTGTTTCACACAACAGCAGCTTTAAACCAAGAGGTAAGTTTCACTTAATATTCAAATATGTGCAGCACTGTAAAGGACACCGGGCCTCAAAAAATGTCCTGGGGTCGTAATCGACCAGAAAATTCAAAAGACGTCAACATTTCAAGAAGACAATGTCAAGAGGCATATTTTACGCACATTTTGTCTTTTCTTTTTTTTCTCTTTAAAATAAAAGGAAATTGAAAAATGCACATCAGCAATGAATAAAGCCATGCAAATCCAATTACAGAAATGTTCACCTCACAGCCGTCAGAATGTTCTTCAGCAAAAAGTCTACAAAGAATAAATGCTGAAGGGGTTTCAGAGAACTGTGTACCCTCCAGCTGCTGGGGGGATGTAAACTGGTAACAGCCAGTGGTGAGAACATAATGGAGGTGTGTTTAAGGGTAAAAATTGAGCTACCATGTGATCTGGTAGGTCCTTTGATGTGCCTATCACCTGAGCAGAGCAGAATGGAAAGGACACAGGCTGGTAATCCTGTACTGCAGGAATATTTAACATAGCCAAGACTTGGAAGAAACCAAAATGTCCATCAACAGAAAAATGCACAAAGAGGAAGTGGTCCATGTAAACAATGGAATATTAGCCATGGAAAACAATGAAACAGTGCCGTTTGCACCACCATATAAGGACCTAGAGATAATCACTCAAATTAAAGAAAGAAAGTGAAAGACAGATATCCTATGACATCACTTCTAGGTGTTACCTAAAAGTTGATACTCATGAACTTATTTCCAAGAGAAGGAAAAGCATGGATTAAGAAAAAAAAAGTAGTTTAACAAATGGAAAAGTGTAAGGAATGTGTGAATTAGGCTATGAGGGTTAACAGACATGTACTAATACATATGAAATATATAATCACAAAATACCTATGGAATACCAAGAGAGGTCTAGGCAACACTCTGTAATAACCTACACGGTAAAGAATGCAAAGATAAATGACAGATACATTGATATAATGAACCAGATTCTGTACACCTAGGAGAAACAAAATATTTTTATCAAGTTTGCTCTGATAATTAATAAAAATTAAGTTTATAAAACAAACAAGAAGTAAGGAGATATAAGCTCTTGGGGATGTGCTCTGGCACATTCCACTCTAATTTGCAGCCTACTAACACGATTTCCAGGAAGGCTCTGCTACCCAAAAACCCAGAGTTGGAAATGTAGAAATTCTGCTGCCTTGTGGCCGTTTTCCGCAAGAGCAGCGTTAAGCCCACAGCTAATGTTCTCTTAACATTCACAAGGACTCAGGCCTGCAAAGGACACCTGCCCTAAACAACTGTACTGAGGTAGGGAATGGACAATAAAATTCAAAACTGACAAATTTTTCAAGACGATAGTATGAAGAGGTAAGTTTGACTCACTCTCTTGTTTAGAAAAAGGAAAATGGGTGAAAGCTCAACCTCAGGAATTATTAGACTCATGCAAATCTAATGTACAAAAAGGTTCAACTCACACCAGTCGACTGACCATCAGCAAAAGGTCTATAAACAATAAATTCTGAAGGGGTTTTAGAGAACTGTGTACCCTCTAGCTGCTGGTGAGATGTAACGTGGTAAGAGCCAATAATGAGAACAGAAAGGAGCTACGATTAAAAGTAAAAGTTGAGATACCATTTGATGCAGCAGTCACACCACTGGGCCTCTCACCTGAGAAGACCAGAATCGAGAAGACGCGGGCTGCAAAAGCTGCACTGCAGCCTTATTCACAATAGCCAAGACAGTGAAGCCACCAAAATGTCCATCAACAGATGTATGGATGAAGAAGAAGTGGTCCACGTTCACAATAGAATATTAGCCATGGAAAACAATGAAACACTGCTATTTGAGGTGCCATAGATGAGCTTGGAGATAATCACAGAATATGAGGTAAGTCAGAAAGCAAAAGACCTATATCCTATGATATCACTTATAGGCGTTATCTAATAACTAACACAAATGAACATATTTCCACAGAGAAAGACACTCACAGACTTAGAAATTAAGTATGCTTATCTAAAAGGAAAAGTGGGCAGAATGGATAAATTAAGATTAACGTTACCATACGTATACAAATACATATAATAAACATATATCAAAAAGATGGACCATATAACAAGGGAGGTCTACAGAACACTGTAATATTTTACATGGGAAGAGGATCTGAACATGAATAGACATATATATTGTACAAATGAACCAGATTGTGTACATCTGGACAAACAATATCTAATCATTACCCCGATTAAATAAATTTTAAAAACCAAGATGTAATGAGACATAAACTTATGGGCGTTCCTCCTGGCACATTCCATTCTAACTTAAAACTTAGGACCACGACTTCCAGAAAGGCTCTGCTGCCCTACTACTCAGATTTGGGAAAGGATAAATGCTGCCTCCTTGTGACCGTTTCCCACAACAGCAGCTTTAAACCCAGTGCTAATGGTCACTAAATATTCACCAAATTTGCAGTTCTGTAATGACATCTGCCCTCCAAAAAAATCCTGGGGTCGAATATCCACCAAAAATTCAAAAGAGGGCAACCTTCCAAGAAGACAGCTTCAAGAGATATATTGTACTCACACTTGATTTTTAACAGAAAGGAAAAAGGCGTGGAAAATGATGAATTTTAGGAATTTTTAAAGTCATGCAAACCCAAATTACAAAAACCTATCAGGTCACAGCAGTCAGATTGGCCATTAGCAAAAATGCTGCAAACTATAAATGCTGAAGGGATTGTGGAGAAGTTCGTACCCTCGGTTCTAAGGGAGACATGGTAAGAGCCACTAATGAAAACACAATGGAGGTGCTTTGAAAAGGTAAACATTGAGCCACTAGTCAATCAGTCACACCCACTGCTGGGCCTATCACCTGAGAAAATGAGAATCAAAAAGTCACAGGCTGGCAATCTTGCACTCCAGCAATATTTAATATAGCCAACACTTGGAAGCAATGAAAATGTCCCTCAACAGAGCTATGCACCAAGAAGTGGTCCATATACACAATGGAATATTACTCCGATAAAAATATAAATTAAATTTAAAAAACAAACAAAAGTAAGGAGACATCAGCCTTTGGGGGTTTATCCGGGCACATTCCACTCTAATTTATAACCGAGGAAGACCACTGGCCGGAAGCTCTGTTTCCCTAGTACCAGCATGGGGAACAAAGAAAGGCTGCCGCAATCTGGCCGTTACCTGCAAAAACAGCTTTAAAGCCTGTGCTAATGGTCACTTCATGTGAACAAGTACTGCAGGGCTGTAAATGAAACCTGCCCTCAAAATGTTTTGAGGGAGGTAATGGCCAATAAATTTCAAAATGTAACACATACTTTAGAAAACACTTTGAAGAGCTAAGCTGTAATCACAGTTTGAAAAATAAAAAGGACATGCCTTAAAGCGCAATTTCAAAGGATTATGAGTCATATGCAAATTCAACCACAAAGAGGTATCAGCTCACACCAGTCAGAATATCCATCAGCAAGAAAACTACAAACAATAAATGCTGAAACCATAAAAAGAAACGAAATTGAGCTATTTGTAATGAGGTGGATAGACCTAGAGTCTGTCATACACAGTGAAGTAAGTCAGAAAGAGAGAGACAAATACCGTATGCTAACACATATACCTGGAATTTAAGAAAAAAAATGTCATGAAGAACCTAGGGGTAAAACAGGAATAAAGACAGAGACCTACTAGAGAATGGACTTGAGGATATGGGGAGGGGGAAGGGTAAGCTGTGACAAAGGGAGAGAGAGGTATGGACATATATACACTACCAAACGTAAGGTAGATAGCTAGTGGGAAGCAGCAGCATGGCACAGGGAGATCAGCTCAGTGCTTTGTGACCGCCTGGAGGGGAGGGAGGGTGGGAGGGAGGGAGACACAAGAGGGAAGTGATATGGGAACATATGTATATGTATAACTGATTCATTTTGTTGTAAAGCACAAGCTAGCACACCATTGTAAAGCAATTATACTTCAATAAAGATGTTAAAAGTAAATAAATAGATAAATGCTGAAGGTGTTGTGGAGAAATGCATACCCTCAAATTTAAGTGGGATGTAACCTGGAAAGAGCCACTAATGAGCACAGAATCGTGGTGCATTTAAACGGTAAACCCTGAGATACTATATGATACAGGAGGCCCACTCTTGGGCCTATAACATAAGAAGACAGAATTGGAAAGACACAGGCAGGCAAATGTGCAGTGCAGCAGTATTACAATAGCCAAGACATGGAGGCAACAAAAAGTCCATCAAGAGGTGAGTGGACAAAGAAGAACTGGTACATGTACAGATGGAATATTATCTAGGGAAAAAAAATGAAACAATGCCATTTGCAGCACCGTAGATGATTCTAGAGGTAATCAGGCAAATTGTACTAAGTCTGACAGCAAAAGACACATATCCTATAATATCACTTATAGGTGTTAGCTAAAAATTGATACCAATGAAGATATTTCCACAGAGAAAGGCAATCACAGATTCATTAAACAAAGTTAAGGTTCACCAAATGGAAAGGTGTGAGGACTGGATATATTAGGATATTGGGGTTAACATAGATATAGAAACACATGTGAAATATATAATCACCAAAGACCTACGGAATACCAAGAGAAGACTACTCAACATTGTGTCACAAGCTACATGAGAAAACGATCTGAAGAAGTATAGATACATGTATATGTGTAAAAGAACTACATCTTACACACCTAGAACAAACAAAACATTTTAATCAAATTTGCTCTGATAAAAAATAAAAAGTAAAAAAAAGAACAAGAAAAAAAAGAGAGAAAAAAGGAAAAAAAAAGAACAAGAAGTAATGAGACATACACTTAAGGGACTTTTTGCTGGCACATTGCATTCTAGTTTACAACCAGAACACGACTTCCATTAAAGCTCTGTCATCACTAATAAAGCAGCTTTATAAGCAATGTTGAAGGTAGCTTAAAAGAATTCTCACTAATTATTGACAGTAACAAGAAAACAAACAAAAGTAAAAATCTCACGGCAAAAAGTATACATAGAGTAAGGGTAGTAGATCAAACACTTATTAAACTTCTGTAAAGAATAAAAGACAACAGTAGTATTTTTTTTAAAAGAGAGGGCCCAAATAAATCAGAACTGAAAGAGATGATGTTACAAGAGCCACCACAGAAATACAAAGTATCCTAAGATACACACAGGGTAACTCAGGGCTCAGACTGGACAGAGCCCACTCTCCATTCCCCTGTACATGACTTACAGGAGCCTCAGGAACTGAGGAGGGGGTCCTTGAGGAGAGGCACAAGATAGAAGATGTTAGGCATTAACATGACTGCATTCATTTTAAACATGCCTGAACTACATTCACATGAGATGATTTTGTCCTGTTTGTACATCAGCACCTCTAGTCGGAACTGCAGATCTTTGGTTTCACCATCTCTATGACAGCATTAGCTTCACCTGCTGTGGACCGTCTCCTATAGGATTTCTAGAACCACAAAACATCGAAGCTTCACAGGACCCAGAGTCTGTGCGACTCCACTCAGAGTCTCAACTGCACTCAGAGACTCAGAGTCTCAACAGAGACTCCACTCTTGGAGGACACACACAAAGTAGTGTGCACATCAGGACCCAGGGGAAGGAGCAGTCACCCCATAGGTGAATGATCATACCTAGCTGCTAGTTTTAGAGGGTCTCCTGCAGAGGTGGGGTGTGGCTGCGGCTCACCATGGGGACAACGACACTGACAGCAGAAGTTCTGGGAAATACTCCTTGGCGTGAACTCTCCCAGAATCCACCATTAGCCTCACCAAGAGCAAGGTAGGCTCCAGTGCTGGGTCGCCTCAGTCCAAAGAACCAACAGGGACGGATCCCAGTCCCATGCATCAGCAGACAAGCGGATTAAACTTTTTATTAAACTTTTATTTAATCCACAGACAAGCAGATTAAAGCTCTGCCCACCAGAGCAACACCCAGCTCTACCCACCACCAGTCCCTCGCATAAGGAAGCTTGCACAAGCCTCTCAGATAGACTCAATCACTGGAGAGCAGACAGCAGAAGCAAGAAGAACTACAATTCTGCAGCCTGTGGAAGGAAAACCACATTCACAGGAAGATACAGAAAATGAAAAGGCAGAGGACTTTATACCAGATCAAGGAACAAGATAAATCCTCAGAAAAACAACGAAATGAAGTGGGGATAGGTAACCTTCCAGTAAAAGAATTCAGAATAATGATAGTGAAGATGATCCAAGACCTTAGAAAAATAATGGAGGCAAAGATCGAGAAGATGCAAGAAATGCTTAACAAAGACCTAGAAGAATTAAGGAACAAACACCTAGAAGAATTAAAGAACAAACAAACAGAGATGAACAATACAATAACTGAAATGAAAAATACACTAGAAGGAATCAGTAGCAGAATAACTGTGACAGAAGAACAGATAAGTGACCTGGAAGACAGAAAGGTGGAAATCACTGCCATGGAACAGAATAAAGAAAAAGAATGAAAATAAATGAAGACAACCTAAGAGACTTCTGGGACAACATTAAATGCAACAACATTCGTATTATAGGGGTCCCAGATGGAGAAGAGAGAGAGAAAGGACTCGAGAAAATATCTGAAGAGATTATAGTTGAAAACTTCCCTAGCATGGGAAAAGAAATAGCCACCGAAGTCCACGAAGCGCAGAGAGTCCCAGGCAGGATAAACCAAAGGAGAAAAATGCCGAGACACACAGTAATCAAATTGAAAACATTAAAGACAAAGAAAAATTATTGAAAGCAACAAGGGAAAAATGATAACATACAACGGAACTCCCATAAGGTTAACAGCTGATTTCTCAGCAGAAAATCTACAAGCCAGAAGGGAGTGGCATGATAAATTTAACGTGATGAAAGGGAAGAACCTATCACCAAGAGTACTCCACCCAGCAAGTATCTCATTCAGATTTTTTTTCTTTTTTTTTTTTCTCATTCAGATTTGATGGAGAAATCAAAAACTTAACAGACAAGCAAAAGCTAAGAGAATTCAGCACCATGAAACCAGCTCTACAACAAATGCTAAAGGAACTTCTCTAAGTGGGAAACACAAGAGAAGAAAAGAACCCACTAAGACAAACCCATAACAATTAAGAAAATAATAATAGGAACATACATATTGATAATTACCTTAAACATGAATGGATTAAATGCTCCAACCAAATGACACAGGCTCACTGAATGGATACAAAAACAAGATCCATATATATGCTGTCTACAAGAGACCCATTTCAGACCTAGGGACACATACAGACTGAAAGTGAGGGGATGGAAAAATATATTCCATGCAAATGGAAATCAAAAGAAAGCTGGAGTAGCAATACTCATATCAGATAAAATAGATTTTAAAATAAAGAATGTTACAAGAGACAAGGAAGGACACTACATAATGATCAAGGGATCAATCCAAGATATAACAATTATAAATATATATGTACCCAACACAGGAACACCTCAATATATAAGGCAACTGCTAACAGCTATAAAAGAGGAAATCAACAGTAACACAATAATAGCAAGGGACTTTAACACCTCACTTACACCAATGGAGATCATCCAGACAGAAAATTAATAAGGAAACACAAGCTTTAAATGACACAATAGACCAGATAGATTTAATGGATATTTATAGGACATTCCATCTAAAAACAGCAGACTACAAGTTCTTCTCCATGGCACACGGAACATTCTCCAGGATAGATCACATCTTGGATCACAAATAAAGCCTCAGTAAATTTAAGAAAACTGAAATCATATCAAGCAGCTGTTCCGACCACAATGCTGAGATTAGAACTCAATTACAGGGAAAATAACATAAAAAACAAACACATGGAGGCTAAACAATACGTTTCTAAATAACCAAGAGATCACTGAAGAAATAAAAGAGGAAATCAAAAACTACCTAGAGACAAATGACAACAAAAACACGATGATCGAAAACCTATGGGATGCAGCAAAAACAGTTCTAAGAGGGAAGTTTATAGCAATAAAAGCCTACCTCAAGAAACCAGAAAAATCTCAAATAAACAATCTAACCCTACACCTAAAGGAACTAGAGAATGAAGAACAAAACCCAAAGTTAATAGAAGGAAAGAAATCATAAAGATCAGAGCAGAAATAAATGAAATAAAAACAATAGCAAAGATCAATAAAACTAAAAGCTGGTTCTTTGAGAAGATAAACAAAAATGATAAACCTGTAGCCAGACTCAAGTAAAAGAGGGAGAGGACTCAAATCAATAGAATGAGAAATGAAAAAGGAGAAGTTGTAACAGACACCACAGAAATACAAAGCATCCTAAGAGACCTCTACAAGCAACTCTATGCCAATAAAATGGACAACCTGGAAGAAATGGACAAATTCTTAGAAAGGTATAACCTTCCAAGACTGAACCGGGAAGAAATAGAAAATATGAACAGACCTATCACAAGTAATGAAATTGAAAGTGTGATTAAAAATTTTCCAACAAACAAAAGTTCAGAACTAGATGGCATCAGAGGTGAATTCTATCAAACATTTAGACAAGAGCTAACACCCAATCTTCTCAAACTCTTCAGAAGTTTTCAGGGGAAGGAACACTCCCAAACTCATTATATGAGGCCACCATCACCCTGATACCAAAACCAGACAAAGATACTACAGAAAAAGAAAATTAGAGACCAATATCACTGATTAATATAGATGTAAAAATCCTCAACAAAATACTAGGAAACAGAATTGAACAACACATTAAAAGGATCATGCACCATGATCAGGTGGGGTTTATCCCAGGGATGCAAGAGTTCTTCAATATACACAAATCAATCAATGTGATACACCATATTAACAAATTGTAGAATAAAAATATGATCATCCCAATAGATGCAGGAAAAGCTTTCAACAAAATTCAACACCAATTTATGATTAAAAGTCTCCAAAAAGTGGGCATAGAGGGAATCTACCTCAACATAATAAAGGCAGTATATGACAAACCCACAGCAAACATCATTCTCAATAGTGAAAAACTAAAAGCATTTCCTCTAAGATCAGGAATAAGACAAGGATGTCCACTCTCACCACTATTACTCAACATAGTTTTGGAAGTCCTAGACACAGTAATCAGAGAAGAAAAAGAAATAAAAGGAATACAAATTGGAAAAGAAGAAGTAAAATTGTCACTGTTTGCAAATGACACGATACTACACATAGTGAATCCTAAAGATGCCACCAGAAAACTACTAGAGCTAATCAATGAATTTGGTAAAGTTGCAGGATACAAAATTAATGCACAGAAATCTCTTGCATTCCTATACACTAACAATGAAAGATCAGAAATAGAAATTAAGGAAACAATCTCATTCACCATTGCAACAAAAAGAATAAAATACGGAGGAATGAACCTACATAAGGAGGTAAAAGACCTGTACTCAGAAAACTATAAGACACTGCTGAAAGAAATCAAAGATGATATAAACATATGGAGGTATAAACCATGTTCTTGGATTAGAAGAATCAATATTGTGAAAATGACTATAGTACCCAAAGCAAGCTACAGATTCAATGCAATCCCTATCAAATACCACTGGCATTTTCTACAGAACTAGAACAAAAAAATCTTAAAGTTTGTATGGAGACACAAAAGACCCCGAATAGCCAAAGCAGTCTTGAGGGAAATTAAAAGAGCTGGAGGAATCAGACTTCCTGACTTCAGACTATACTACAAAGCTACATTAATCAAGACTATATGGTACTGGCACAAAAACAGAAATATAGATTAATTGAACAAGATAGAAAGCCCAGAGATAAACCTACGTACCTATGGCTAACTCATCTATGACAAAGGAGGCAAAGATATACAATGAAGAAAAGACAGTCTCTTCAGTAAGTGGTGCTGGGAAAACTGGACAACTACACGTAAAAGAATGAAATTAGAACACTCCATAACACCATACACAAAAATAAACTCAAAATGGATTAGAGATCTAAATGTTAGACCAGACACTATAAAATTATTAGAGGGAAACAGAGGCAGAACACTCTATGACATAAATCACAGCAAGATCCTTTTTGACCCACCTCCTAGAGAAGTGGAAATAAAAACAAAAATAAACAAATGGGACCTAATGAAACTTCAAAGCTTTTGCACAGCAAAGGAAAACATAAACAAGACGAAAATACAACCCTCAGAATGGGAGAAAATGTGTTCAAATGAAGCAAATGACAAAAGATTAATCTCCAAAATTTACAAGCAGCTCGTGTAGCTCAATATCACAAAAACAAACAACACAATCCAAAAATGGGCAGAAGACCTAAATAGACATTTCTCCAAAGGAGATATACAGATTGCCAATAAACACATGAAAGGATGCTGAACATCACTAATCATTAGAGAAATGCAAATCAAAACTACAGTGAGGTATCACCTCCCAGCAGTCAGAATGGCAATCATCAAAAAATCTACAAACAATAAATGCTAGAGAGGCATTTACTGGAGAAAAGAGAATGTTCTTGCACTGTTGCTGGGAATGTAAATTGCTATAGCCACTAGGGATAACAATATAGAGGTTCCTTAAAAAACTAAAAATAGAAGTACCATGTGACCCAGCAATCCAACTACTGGGCATTTGCCCTGAGAAAACCATAATTCAAAAAGAGTTATATACAACAATGTTCATTGCAGTTCTACTTACAATAGCCAGGACATGGAAGCAACCTAAGTGTCCATCGACAGATGAATGGATAAAGAATATCTGGCACATATATAAATGGAATATTACTCAGCCATAAAAAGAAACAAAACTGAGTTATTTGTAGTGAGGGGGATGGACTTAGAGTCTGTCCTATACAGTGAAGTAAGTCAGAAAGAGAAAAATAAATACCGTGTGTTAACAGAGATATATGGAATCTAAAGAAAAAAGTTTATGAAGAACCTAGGGGCAGGACAGGATTAAGGACACAGACGTAGAGAAAGGACTTGAAGACATGGGGAGGGGGAAGGGTAAGCTGGGACGAAGTGAGAGAGTGCCATGGACATATATACATTACCAAATGTAATATCGATAGCTACTGGGAAGCAGCCACATAGCACAGGGAGATCAGCTCGGTGCTTTGCGACCACCTAAAGGGGTGGGATGTGGAGGGTGGGAGGGAGATGCAAGAGGGAGGGGATATGGTGATATATGTATATGTATAATTGATTCACTTTGTTATACAGCAGAAACTAACACTCCATTGTAAAGCAATTATACTCCAATAAAGGTGTAAAAGGAAAATAAAAAAGAAAGAAGCCCAGAGATAAACCTACACACCTATGGTCAACTAATCTATGACAAAGGAGGCAAGACTATACAATGGAGAAAAGACAGTGTCTTCAATCAGTGGTGCTGGGAAAAATGGACAGCTACATGTAAAAGAATGAAATTAGAACACCCCCTAACACCATACACAAAAATAAATTCAAAACGGATTAGAGACCTTAATGTAAGACCGGACAGTATAAAACTCTTAGAGGAAAACATAGGAAGAATACTCTAACATAAATCACAGCAAGATCTTTTTTGATCCACCTCCTAGAGTAATGCCATAAAAAAGAAAACTAAACAAATGGGACCTAATGAAACGTAAAAGCTTTTGCAAAGCAATGGAAACTACAAACACAAAAAGACAACCCTCAGAATGGGAGAATATATTTGCAACTGAATCAATGGACAAAGGATTAATCTACAATATATATAAACAGCTCATGCAGCTCAATATTAAAAAAACAAACAACCCAATACAAAAATGGGCAGAAGATCTAAATAGACATTTCTTCCAAGAAGACGTAGAGATGGCCAAGGAGCACATGAAAAGCTGCTCTACATCACTAATTATTAGAGAAATGCAAATCAAAACTACAATGAGGTATCACCTCACACCTGTTAGAATGGGCATCATCAGAAAATCTACAAACAACAAATGCTGGAGAGGGTGTGGAGAAAAGGAACCCTCTTCCACGATTGGTGGGAATGTAAATTGATAGTCACTATGGACAACAGTATGGAGGTTCCTTAAAAAACTAAAAATAGAATTACCATATGATCCAGCAACCCACTACTGGGCATATACCCAGAGAAAACCATAAATCAAAAAGACACATTCACCACAATGTTCATTGCAGCACTATTTACAATAGCCAGGTAATGGAAGCAACCTAAATGCCCACAGACAGACGAATGGATAAAGATGTAGTACATATATAAAATGGACTATTAGCCATAAAAAGGAATGAAATTGGGTCATTTGTAGAGACGTCAATGGATCTAGAGACTGTCATACAGAGTGAAGTAAGTCAGAAAGAGAAAAACAAATATTGTATATTAACGCATATATGTGGAACCTAGAAAAATGGTACAGATGAACCAGTTTGAAGGGCAGAAATAGAGACACAGATGTAGAGAACAAATGTATGGACACCAAGAGGGGAAAGCCATGGGGGGGGGGTGGCGGTGGGAGGAGTTGGGAGATTGGGATTGACATGTATACATTTATATGTATAAAATAGATAACCAATAAGAACCTGCTGTATAAAAAATAAATAAAATAAAATGAAAAATAAAATTTTTTAAAAAACGGAAGTTATTCCCTTCACATACATGTATTTATATGAATGAATTATTTCCATGCTTACATCTATAAGTACAAAAAAGAGGAATAAAACCTACCTTGAACCAAAAAAGAAAAAAACAAAACAGAACTCACCAGTTATACAGATGAAAACCCTATCAGGGCACTTGCTCCAGTGGTAGACAATTCTGAAGTTGGTCAGAGGTGGGGAATCATCTTGCATGCAGCCAGCAGCCCCCCCACAAGGAGTGTCCTCATTACAAGCCTGGGGCACCGTGCCGAGGCGTCTGTGAGTAAACGTGAGATGAGCCCCAGGCCAGCTTCTGCTGAACTGTTCCCACCCTTCCCAGGTAAAACACCTGAATATGTACAAGGACTTGAAAGCCTAGAGGAAGGGCCATGGAGCCACACGAGTGACAGCATGCCAGCCGACTTGGTGCCTGCAGGCCAGCCATGATGGTCCTGGCCCTGGGTGCTCTTCTGGAAGATTTCCATTTCCCTGCCTGAGATACCCGTCCTGTCCCTGCCCCCACTGCTTTTTTCCTTCCTCACTTCTGCCCAGGGAGAAATTCCAGCAGCAGGTATGGGTGACACATCCTCTTCTTTAGCAGGTGGCAGCCTGGCAACTGCTGCAGAAAGTCCAGCAGAGCCCCACTCACACTGGGCCACCCACAAAGCCGTGGCCTCTCACTCCCTCCCACCAGCCCAGCCCGGAGACTGCTGACAGGGCAGACAAAATGGCGTCAGGCACAGCTGCAGGGGCTCTTGCTGCCTGGAGTGGTATTTATATTAATCTCAACCCAGGCACACCTGGGGAGGGCTGGCCGGCACGGTAAGGCTGCCCAGGTCAGCCAATCATCACCCCTCAGGGGCTCACAGTTGCAGAAAATGGAACTTGCTGAACTGGCCGGGTCCAAGGAACAGGTGTGGGCTCCTGAGAGTCAGGATAGCCAAGGGGCTGCAGCTTTGGCTTGTTTTCTAATCATTTTATCTGGCCCATGAGTGGGAGACAACTTCAAGAAAACCCTCTCCTAATGAGAGGAACCCAGGAGTCAGGGAGAGGAGGGGTGGGTGGTGGTTGGAGACAGAGGCCTGGTGCCCCGGGTGCAGTGGAAGTCTCTGGAAGACCAGGTGGAGGGAGGCTGCACAGAGTGATGCCCAGGGTCACAGACCTGTCGCAGCTGCTGTTTGTTATTTCAAGTCCTGCTCTGAGGTGCTCTGTGTCAGCTGAGTGACAGGTGAGCTGGGGGTGCTCTGCAATGAGGGCTATGTGCATGGTTCCTGTGTGCCCAGCCCTGCCATGGTACCTGCAAGGGTAGCTCTGTATCCTGGGAGGGGCCTGACCATGAGAGCCCTGTGGGCTGGGGTGGGGGTGGGGTACCTGCCCAGGTGAGCTCCATATCCTGGGATTGGTCTGACCACGAGAGCCCCATGGGCTGCTTGGAACCTGGTAAAGGATGTCAGGACAGTCAGTGAAGCTACCGAGGATATACCTCCAGTTGCTCCTAATTCCTACACCCTGCTGGTCATTCTACCAACCACCAGGACATGGTATTCTGTATTAGTCTTCAATGATGCCTTCTTTTGTATTCCATTAGTCCCAGAGCCACAAGAAATTTTGGCTGGTGAGTGGCAGGACTCAACATACAACTAAAACAATACTTCCGGGGCGTCTTGCCCCAAGGGTTCAAAACTTCCCACACCATCTTTGGGGAAAGCTTAGCTAAAGACCTAAAAGTTCTACCTCTGGAAAAGGAAACCCTCCTTCAATACGCAGACGGCATTCTGATCGCCAGCCCTACTAAGGAGGCCTCTGAACTACCAAGCCAATAAAGGATAGAAGTTGTCCAAGAAAAAGCTCCAATATCACAGACTGCGGTGACCTGCCTGGGCTTCATTCTCACAGAAGGTCAGAGAAGCCCATCCCAGGAAAGGGAAGAAACCATTTGCAGCCTTACCCCTTTCTAAAACTAGAAGACAGCTTAGGGGTTCCTGGGGAGGCCAGGGTTTGCTGCTTCTGGATCCCTAACTACAGTCTACTAGCTGGGCCTCTATATGAAACACTGAAAGGAAAAGATGATGATCCTTTTGAATAGAATCCAGAAGTGGCCTTTCAAGAATGGAAAGAGCAGTCAATTCAGACCCTTGCCCTGGAACTCCCTAATTTAGCTAAACCCTTTGACCTTTACATTCCCGGTGAAAGGTGAATCGCCATTGGAGAATTAGTGCAAAAACTGGGACCACTTGGAATGGAACAACGCAAGAATGCCATCCAGGTAGGATAAACTACGGTCACCAAGGGGTTTGGCACACTGCCACATCTGGCCAAGATACTGGTGGTATCTAAAAACCTGGAAAGCAGCAGCCCAAAAGGCCACCTCCCTCCTAAGGGAAAAGGACCCCACGTGGTGATCCTAACCACCAACCATGCCCTGAAGTTGCAGGGTTCGCTCCGTGGGCACACCGACCTCGAGTGAGGAGGCCCTCCAACTCCAACATCCAGAGAGATAACCGGGGACAACAGGGCACCATGACGACTCGTGTGAACAGCACTTGACCTGGAGTTTCTCTCATAAAACAACAAGAGTGTGTCCCAAAAGAGTAGACTACTGCTTGCAGGACTTACTGCACCCAGAGGGGAGCTAATAATCTTGGCAGGGGAACCGTATATCACACTGTCACCATAGAAAAGCCTACAGACACCGTGATGATGGTGGCCAATAAGACCGGCTGGACTCCTGTTTACTTCAAAAGGCTGTTGACTCAGTGGCCATCATGGTCCTTGATCACCACTGACCCTGGACTGTCTGGGAGTTGAGCGGGCAGGGCTCTGACACCTGGTGCTGTTTGTACGTTAATTCAGGGGCCTAATTGAAGAAAGCGCAGACTACTGGTCAGAGCATCTAGGCTGGCAGAAACGGTCAGCCTAAGGTGGCCGAACAAATGTGGGGCTGGGTGAAACCGGCCCCCACAGCGTCTCTGCACATCTCTTTCCTGGACCCTTAAAGGTCATTAGAATCTATAACACTTCCAATGCTGGTGCTCAGGTGGACGAGCAGGGAGGCAGGGGGCCTGGGGACAATCAACGTCACCTGGAGGCTGCTGGGGAGAAGTTCTGACCCTCGCCCCCGGGTATGAGGGCTCCCAACTCAGCACTCAGCAGTTACAGAAGAAGGGTCTGCACCCTCAGCACTCCAAGAATGAGGAACGGGACAAAAGGCAGAGGAGGGTTTTGTCCCCAGCAAAGCCCATTAAAAATCCCTGGGAGATAAAAATAGAATCTGGGCAATAAAGTCAAGTCTAAACTTTTTTATCCTTTGTGCTTTGTCCAATTTCACGTGCTCCTAGGGTCCTGCATGCAGAGGTTCCACACCCGGCACTTCAGACCAGATTTCCTAGTGCAGAATGGCTGGGTCGACACCTCAGCTCCTGGGGCCCAGTGCAGACTCCGCGATATAGATCCTGAGGTACAGCCAGCCCGGCCCTCGAGAGCTCCGCCCCCTCCCTCCCACTGACTCTGACAGGATCTCTACACAGCAGCCCAGCCCACAGCCCACGGGGTAGTGCATGCTCTCACCTCTCCATTCTCTGATCAAAATATAAAGTTTCCTTTGCTTGTGAACCAAACTCAGTCTCGATCTGTTGGCGCCAATGACACTGGGCAGGGGGACACTTGTTGGGGTCCACTCTGGAGGATCAGTAACAGAAATTGAGACTATTGTAACTTCAATGAACAGATGTGTGAGCCAAACTGTAGTTAACATAGAACAGTGTATAAGGCTCGGGTAAAATAAGATGTTTCTAACACTTCCATTTGATATTTCCATCACTTTATTATAAGCAAGTTCAGTGAAAAGGTTTGTCTTATTTGTCAGGTCAATATTAGAGAAACGAAGTGATTTCTTTCCAAGGATGTACATCTAATAATCTTGGTTAAAGCTTCAATCTTGTTTTAAATGCTTTTCCATTGAAAATGATACCTCTCTTTCAGCTCCCCCATTTCTGAGAAGTATAAAATCTTATAATTTATTATTACCAAAGGGGAAAGGTGGGAGGACGGATAAATTAACAGTTTGGGATTAACACATACACACTGCTATGTATAAAATAGATCATCAACAAGGAACTACTGTATAGCACAGGGAACTACACTCAATATTTTGCAATAACCTATAAGGGGAAATAATCTGAAAAAGAATAGATATTTTTATTGACATCATCTATCAATGACAGTTAAAGTGTAACCTAAGGGAAGCTGGTGGTGAGTGCTTCTGACTCTGAAGACTTCAATCATCTAAAGTTTGGACTCTGTCTACTTCCCAAGGCCCTTAATGAACATATGTGTAGCCGTAGCTTAAAAAATTCCCCAGTTTGTGTTTCGGGGAGACAATGATTTTGAAAAAGCCCTGGTGTTCTCCTTACATGAATGGGACTCTTCCTACTGCTAAAACATGTCTGTCACACCCAGAGGATGGTATACCGTCTGATCGGGAAGAGTTTGGAAAAGGCATCTCATCTCCTCATCTCCTGGTGCTCCGGTTCACCCCTCCAGCTTCTTTACTAACAGTCTCCCCACTTGGAGATGTCAGCACTGTCAACATCCTGTTGCGTACAGTTTGGAATTTGTCCGGAGGATGAAGCGGAAGGATGAGGAACAATGAGAGACAGTCCTAGGTGTTCAGACAGGCACATGTCACTCTAATTTCCAATCAGGAAGACGAATTGACCAAAGGCTAGGTTTGCCCATGGAAACAGTATAGGGCTTGAGGAAACCCCACTGCTTTGTGGTCAGTTCCCATAAACACAAGTTGAACGATGGAATTCAGGGGCAGTAAAATTCACGAAACTGCAGAGTTGAAAATATCTATCACTGAAAAATGTCTTGAGGAAAGTCAGAGAAAAGGACTTGTAAGCAAGGGAGAATGGCAGGAAAGGGATTTGAGGAGGTAGAAAGGACTCGCCATCAAGCACAAGAAAAGGGGCTGAACATTGCCAACATTGCAGTTGGCCAAAAAGAGTGTATGCATTATTTTCTGTATATATTCAAGAAAAGGTATACACTTTTTTAGCTAACCAAACAGGTGGGCACTGGAAATCAATACTACAAAAGATATCACTTCGCATCAGTCAGAAGAGCCATCCTCATAAAGTGTAAACAACAGAAATGCAGGACAGGGCAAGGAGAAGAGGGAGCCCTGTGAGACTTATAGTGGAAATGTATATTGCCAACGGCCATTCTGGAGAAGTGTATTGTGTTTACTAAAGCATCTAAAAAATGAACTACAGAGCATAGGGCACTTGCACTCATGGGCGTATATCTTGGCAAAAACAAAAATCGAGAGGACAGCCACCCCAATGTTTACCGCCTCTCTGTTTTAAAGATCCTCGACTAGGATATAACTTAAATGTCTCTGGAGGGAAAAAATGGATAGAGATGTTGTACTTAGGTAGAGTGGAATATTACTCAGCCTGGAAATCAATGAAATATGGCCAGTTGTAACAACTCCGGAGGAGTTACGTATGATCATTCTAAGTGACATAATTCAAAAAGAAAAAGACACATATCATAAGATATCACTTAAAGGTGGAATCCAAAATGGCTACACATGAAATAAATTACAAAACAAAAACATAGTCAAATATGTAGAAAACACGCATAAGGCTGCTAAACGGGAAAGGTGGGGAGGGGTGAGGCATCATCCAGGAGGTTGAAATTAGCAAAGATACCATTCCAAATACCAAACTGATAATCAACAAGGCCTACACGGTAGCTAAAAGAACTGTACTCAGCACACTCAAGTCACTGGAAAAGAATATATACGACTGGTAAGAATCTGAAAAAGAATTTATTGATGTCTCTCTGTACGTGAATCAAGTGGATGTACAGCAGCAAGAAACAGAGCTTTGAAAATCAGCTGTAACCAATATAGTAATAAATTGAAAAAAATAAATGACAGAGAGACAGAGAGAACCTCTTACAACTTTTCCTCAGGGACGGTGATGCAACATGGTTTGAACACATCTAGACCCACAGCAGGATGAGACATAAAGCTGGGAACTGTTTGCGCTAAGAGAAATGTGAGGTTGGGTGAGGAAATGCACACTGTTTAAAGTAATACTACCTGGTACCATTCAATGGGTCCGAAATATGCAGGTTCAAGGGATCTTCCTACAGCTAAAACATGCACGGAAAACCCAGAGGACTGTACACCATGTGATCGGGAGATGTGTCTAAAATGCACCTCACTTATCCTCTCCTGGTGCTCCTGTTCACCATTCCAGCCATGTTACTTAGAATCTCCCCACTTGGAGAATCAGCACATTTAAACTTCTGTTTCACACATTTTGCAAATTGTGAGGAGGATGAACGGGAAGAGGGGGAACCAATGAGAGAATAGTTGTAGGGGTTTGGACGGGCACATATCCCTCTAATTTCCTATTAAGAATAAGAATTAAAAAAAGGCTCAGCCCGTCTCGCCGGAGCCAAAATAGGGCCTGAAGCAATCCTACGGGTTTGAGGCCAGCTCACAAAAGAGCAACTTAAAAAAATGGAGCTCAGGGTCACTGCAATTCACAAACCTGCAGAGTTATAAATGGAAACTAACATCCAAAAATATGTTGAGGTAAGGCAAAGAAGAGGATCTGAATGCAAGACAGAATTGCAAGAAACAGATTTCAAGAGATAGATTGGACTCGTCTTTAAAGCACATGATAAGCGGCAGAATTTCGACAATGATGCAGTTGGCCCAAAAGGGCGTATGCGTTTTTTCCTGATTATATCCAGGAAAAAACGCATACGCACCTTATGGGCAACGAAGCAAGCAAGCAATGCAAATGTGCACAACAAAGAAGTCTCATTTCCCACCGGTCAAAAGGGCCATCCTAAAAAATTGTAAAAACCAGAAATGCAGGACAGGCCATGGAGAACAGGGAGCCTTTATACGCTGATGGGCAGTGTGTGAACTGCCGAGAGCCACTCTGGAGAAGTGTATGGTGGTTCCTAAATCATCTAAAAAACAGAGCTACAGAGCATAGGACACTTCCAATCATGGGAGTATATCTAGGGAAGTCTAAAAATCAACAAGACACAAGCACACCACAGTTTAGGGCTACTCTGTTTACAAGAACCTGAACTTCAGTACACCTTAAATACCCCAGGAAAGAGAACAACGGATAAAGAAGATGTGGTACTTATGTACAATGGAATATCTCTTCACCATGAAATCAATGTAATAAGGCTAGTAGAAGGATAAAGAGTGGATTTAGGTCCGATAATACTACTTGAAATAAGTCAAACAGAAAAAGAAACATATCATAAGATATCACTTATAGAGGGAGGGTAAATATGGCTGCACAAAAAATGAATTACAAAACAGAACAGTGTCTCACATTTAGAAAACACACTTATGTCAGCTTAAGGGGAAAGGAGAGGTGGGGTGATGCATAAAACCAGAGTTTGAAATTAGCACAGATACCATTCAATAAACCAAATAGGTATTAGACAAGATCTACACCTTGCTCAATGAACTGGCCTCAACACACCCTATACACCGCAGAGAAATATATCTGAGTAATAAGAATCTTAAAACCCATGTATTGATATATCTCCATAAGGGAATCAAGTGTGTGCAGAGCGGCACAAACACAGCAGTGAAAATGAGCTAAACCCCATTATAGAAATAAATTTTAAAAACAAAACGCAGAAACAATGAAAGAGAGAAAAATTCGTACAAAATTCGCTCAGGGGCTGTGATGCAACCTCGATTGACCACATATAAACCCACAGCTGGATAAGACATAAGGCTGGACATTTGGGGCTGAGAGGATTGGTGAGCTTTGGTGAGCAACTGCCGAAAGTTTAATGCAATACTTCATGCTACTCATTCCAAGGGTCCCAACACCCCAGGTTGAAGGAAATCTTCCTACAGCTAAACCATGCTTGGGAAACCCAGCGACTGGTATACCATATGATCGGGAGAGGTTTCTAAAACGCACCTCATTGTTCCTCTCCTGGGGCTCCGGATTGACATTCCAGCCGCTTTACTAACAACAACCCCATATGGAGAGTCAATGCCTTTAAGTTTTGGTATCGCACAGTCTGCAGTTAGTGCGGAGGATGAATGGGAACAGGGGGAACCAGTGAGAAATTAGCTGTAGCGGTTTCAATGGGAACATGTCACTCTAATTTCACAGCAGTACGAAGAATTAACCAAAGGCACAGCAAGGCGCCACAGAAGAAGAATAGGGCCCGAAGGAATCCTGTGGTTATGAGGCAAGATCACAAAAATAAGAGCTGAAAAATGGAGATAAGGGCCACTGCAATTCAAAAACCTGCAGAGTTATAAAGGTCAACTATTTTCCA
The DNA here is from genome assembly GCF_011762595.2 of Tursiops truncatus. Classification (NCBI taxonomy): domain Eukaryota; kingdom Metazoa; phylum Chordata; class Mammalia; order Artiodactyla; family Delphinidae; genus Tursiops; species Tursiops truncatus. The sequence goes on from NW_022983144.1 coordinate 33,034, forward strand.
AAAGTATATTGAGGAAAGGCTATGAAGAGGCATTGAAAGCAAGGCCGAATTGCAGGAAACCGATTTCAGGAGGTAGACTGGAATTGCATTTAAAGCATAGGAAAAGAGGCAGAACGTTCACAATGATGCACATGGCCAAAAAGGGCGTATGCGTTTTTTCCTGAATATATTCAGGAAAAAACGCATACGCCCTTTTTGGCCAACCAAGCAAGCTTGCAAAGGCAATCTGCACTACAATGAAGTCTCACTTCCCCCCGGTCAAAAGAGCCATCTGAAAAAAGTGTAAAATCCAGAAAGGCAGGACAGTCCATGGAGAACTGGGGGCCTTGTTATGCTGATGGGCGGGATGTAAATTGCCACCCGCCACTCTGGAGAAGTGTATGATGTTTCCTGAAACATCTAAAAAACAAAGCAACAGAGCCTAGGGCACTTCCACTTATGGTCCTATAGCTTAGGGAAATTAAAATCAAAAAGACACAGCCACCCCAAAGTTTGGGACGGCTCTGTTTACTAGAACCTCGTTTACGGTACAAGTTCAATATCGCAGAAAGCGAAAACTGGATAAAGAAGTTGTGGTACTTACGTACAATGCAATATCACTCAGCAATGAAATCTATGTCATCAGGCCCGTAGCAGCATAATGAGTGGATTCAGGTACGATGATTCTAACTGAAATAAGTCACACAGAAAAAGAAACATCATAAGATATCACTAATACATGGAATGTAAACTTGGCTACACAGGAACTGAATTACAAAACAGAACAGGGTCTCAAATTTAGAAAACCAACTTATGCTTGCTTAAGGGGAAAGGTGAGTTGGGGTGCTGCATAAAACCAGAGATTGAAATGAGCACAGATACCGTTCCATAAGCCAAATATGTAATAGACAAGAGCTACTCCTTGCTTAACGAAATGGACTCAACACCCCATATTAAACGCCTAAGAGTATACCTGACTAGTAAGAATCTTGAAACCTATGGATGGATATGTCTCCGAAAGAGAATGAAGTGTGTGTACAGTGGCATAAACGCAACAGTGATAGGATTGGTGAGGTTCGGTGAGCAAATGCAGACCCTTTGAAGTCATATTGCATGGTAGCCATTCCATGGGTCTCAACTCTCCAGGTTGAAGGGATTCTTCCTTCAGCTAAAACATGCATGTGGAACCCAGAGTATGATCCACCATGTGATCGGGAAACGTGTTCAAATGTGTCTCAGTTTTTGTCCCCTGGTACTCAGGTGCAACATTCCAGACGCTTTACTAACACTCTCCCCACTTGGAGAGTCAGTGCCTTGAAACTCCTGTTTGGCCCAGTTTGCAATTTCTGTGGAGGATGAACAGGAATAGGGAGAACCAATGAGAGACTAGCTGGAGGTGTCTGGACGGGCAAATTTAACTCTCATTTCCCACCAGGAAGAGGAATTAACCAAAGGCTCAGCGTGCCGCGCCGGAAACAGATTAGGCCCTGAAGCAATCCTGCGGTGTTGCGGCCAGCTCACAAGAAAGCGAGTTGAAGAAAGGAGCTCAGGGGCACTGTAATTCACAAACCTGCAGAGTTATAAATGACAGCTATCGTCCAAAAATATATTGAAGTAAGGCTGCCAAGAGGACTTGAAAGCGGGGCAGAATTGCAGGAAACCGATTTCAGGAGGTAGACTGGAATTGCATTTAAAGCATAGGAAAAGAGGCAGAACGTCCACAATGATGCACTTGGCCAAAAAGAGTGTATGCGTTTTTTCCTGAATATATTCAGCAAAAAACGCATACGCCCTTTTTGGCCAACCAAGCAAGCTTGCAAAGGCAATCTGCACTACAATGAAGTCTCACTTCCCCCCGGTCAAAAGGGCCATCTGAAAAAAGTGTAAAATCCAGAAAGGCAGGACAGTCCATGGAGAACTGGGGGCCTTGTTATGCTGATGGGCGGGATGTAAATTGCCACCCGCCACTCTGGAGAAGTGTATGATGTTTCCTGAAACATGGAAAAAACAAAGCAACAGAGCCTAGGGCACTTCCACTTATGGTCCTATAGCTTAGGGAAATTAAAATCAAAAAGACACAGCCACCTCAAAGTTTGGGACGGCTCTGTTTACTACAACCTCGTTTACGGTACAAGTTCAATATCGCAGAGAGCGAAAACTGGGTAAAGAAGTTGTGGTACTTACGTACAATGCAATATCACTCAGCAATGAAATCTATGTCATCAGGCCCGTAGAAGCATAATGAGTGGATTCAGGTACGATGATTCTGTGTGACTGAAATAAGTCACACAGAAAAAGAAACATCATAAGATATCACTAATACACGGAATGTAAACTTGGCTACACAGGAACTGAATTACAAAACAGAACAGGGTCTCAAATTTAGAAAACCAACTTATGCTTGCTTAAGGGGAAAGGTGAGTTGGGGTGCTCCATAAAACCAGAGATTGAAATGAGCACAGATACCGTTCCATAAGCCAAATATGTAATAGACAAGAGCTACTCCTTGCTCAACGAAATGGACTCAACACCTCATATTAAACGCCTAAGAGTATACCTGACTAGTAAGAATCTTAAAACCTATGGATGGATATGTCTCTGAAAGAGAATGAAGCATGTGTACAGCGGCATAAACGCAACAGTGATATGATTGGTGAGGTTCGGTGAGCAAATGCAGACCCTTTGAAGTCATATTGCATCGTAGCTATTCCATGGGTCTCAACTCTCCAGGTTGAAGGGATTCTTCCTTCAGCTAAAACATGCTGAAGGCTGAACCACTGCTGCTATGAAGAAACACTGTGTTTAGGGTTGATGCTGGGAACACTTCCCTGCGTCTCTCTCTCTCTCTCTCTCTCTCTCTCTCTCTCTCTCTCTCTCTCCCAAGCAGAAGGTCGACTTCAGAGGCAGCCTGACAAACGTACAATTTGCCCCTGAACACTACCCCGGGTTTTGTAAGACACAAGGACAGTTTGGCCCATCCCCGGGAATTACGTCGTTGAGGCCATTCAGCCCACGCAGGACTACCCTGGTGCCTAAGTCTTATCAGCGAAGGTCCAGGGTGCTGCTTGAGTCTCTTTCTGTTGGTCAGAAACTACAAGTGCATGTGCTGGGTTCAATTTTGATATTGGTTACCTAAAGCGAAGAGCATAATTTTCCAGGCGGGAGAGCTGAATGTGGGGCCTCAAAGTGTCCTGAGAAACAGTGCGGTTCCTCGTGTTCTCTTCACAAGTAGAATGGCTATGTGCGGGGAAAGGGAGTTTGCCTAGAGAAACACTCTGTTTACTACGCTGTGCAGGAGGCCTCCGGGCGCCCTCTATCCATCAACGGAACACTCTACTGTTCCACAACGACCCAAGTGAGGTTCAGGTATTCCCTCCACGAATTGACGCGTGCAGAGGTTTTCCAGGAAACCTTAGGCGAGTAGTGCATTGAAGTTAGTATGCCTTTCCTAGGGTCCCCGCTGCCTCACCACGTCCCTTGGAAGAACACTGTGTACCGAGACTCTTCTTGGCCCCCTGAGCACCTTTCCATTGTCAAAGTCCTCAGGATCACCTCTTTGAATGCAGACTGAGAAGCGACAAAGTCTCCTCTTTGCTGTAGAGCTAGATAGCCACGACATTCAAAAGTGCCCCTGAACAGAGGTGTAGAAGGTCCTAGGTGGCATGCCAGGGGCTCCCACTGCTGATGCTGAGGAGCCATGTGAGACACGGTGCGTAGTGTTCATTCTGGGTGTACTTACCTACCGGCTCTTCCTGGCAAGCTGTAACTCGACCTTTGATGCAGTCTGGAAAATGGACAGTTTCCCCCCCGAACACTGCTAGGCTTTTGGCAGGTTCAGGGAGCACCTAAATCTGATACCTAGCACCTTTAAGAGTTCATGCCATTCGCACAGCGCACAACCAACTCCCTGGCTACAAACCTATTCAGAGAAGGTGCCACCGTCCTCCTGTGGTCCCCTTCGGTTCCTGAGAAACTATACGCACGTGGGCTGTGTTCAACTCTGAGACCGGGATCCTTAGAGAACTGTAGTACCTCCCAACGGGAAAGAAGGATCGTTCAGCGTGAAAGCTGCCTGAAATACAGTGTTCTGTCAGTCCATTCTTGCATGCTGGAATGTCTTTGGAAGGAAATTGGAATTTTCTTGAGAGCGGTGGTGGGTTTCCGCTTCCATTCCTGGGGCATCCCAGAGCCGCCTTTACACAGAAGGAACACGACACTGAGCGCCAAGCTGAAGGCAAGGTCCAGGAATTGCATCCACAAATGCCAGGCAGGCGTGCAGCATTTCCCAGGGAGCCCTACTCAAAGCAGTGGCTAAACGCTAGTGGGCTTTTCAGGACTCCTGGGACTCCCGCGCCCTCAGCACGTCTCACGGCAACACCATGTGTACCGGTTGTCACGTCTTAGGCGACCTACCAACGTACAGGCCCCTAGGCCCTTCGCATCGTCTCTTGGAACGAAGAGTGAATTCAATGCAAAACACTGCTCTCTTTGTTGCACCGTTGGATTGCCCATCGTTCAAAAGTCCTCCCGAACACGGGTCTGGCAGGTCTTAGGTGGACCGCAAGCGGTCCCCGCTGCTGAACCAGGACGGCAATGAAAACACCCCCTGCTTAGCGTTCGCACTGGGAACACGAAGCTGCCCTCGCTTGCCAAGCAGACCGTCGACTTTAGGCGCAGCCTGACAAACGGACTTGTTGCCCCTGCAACACTGCCTGAGCTCTGGTAGGATACAAGGACACTTTTTGGCCTCACCTAAGGAATTACGTCCGTCACGCCTTTCAGCTCCCTGTGTGCCGAAGTTTTATCAGGGAAGGTCCAGGGTGCTCCTTGAGTCTCTTTTCGCTGGTCAGAAGCTACACGTACGTGTGCTGCGTCAAGTCTGACCGAGGGGCCTAATGAGAAAAGCATTATTTTCCCAACGGGAAAGCAGGACACTTGCGGCCTCAGATTTAAGTGAAAAACAGCGTTGTTGCCCGTGCCCTCTTCACAGTGGTAATGCCGAGTGATTGAACGGCAGGTTTCCTAGGCTAACAGACAGTTTCCTACTCGTTACAGGAGGCCTCCAGCAGCCCTTGTTCACATAACGGGAAAGCCAGACCTGTCCCCCAGGCTCAACGTAATGGCAGGGTTTCCACGCACGACTTGACGTGTACAAACGATTTCCATGAACCCTTAGGGAAAGCAGCGCATTATCGCTGGAATGCTTCTCCCAGGACTCCCTCTGCCCCACCATGTCCCTTTGGAGGAACACTGTGCACTCAATGACTCCCGTTGACCGATTGAGCACCGTTCGGCGACCCAGGTACCTCCGGATCACCTCTTGGAACGCAGTGTGAAAGGCAGCAAACTGTTGCCTTCGTTGGATAGAGAGATTGACAAGTCTTTCAACTGTGCCCCGACCCGAGTTCTGGAAAGTCTTCGGTGTGATGCCAGTGGCTCTCAGGGCTGACCCTGAGCTGCAATGTAACAAGCTCTGTGCTGACTGTTCATTCTCCGCTTACATACCTGCCGTCTCTCCCTGCCCAGCAGAAACTCGACTTTACATGCTGTCCGGAAAACGAACGGTTTCCTCCTGAAGCCTGCTAGTCTTTTGGCAGGTTCAAGGACACCCAGATCTAGCTAGCGCCTTAAAACGCCTATGTCACTCGGACAGTGCTCATCTCCCTGCGCAAGATATTATTCTGAGAAGGTACCACAGTGCTTCTTGTGTCTCTTCTGGTGCTTGAGAAACTACACGTACGTGGGGCTGCGTTCAACTTTGATGCCAGGACCTTAGGAGAAACGTTGGATTGTCCCTAGTTGAACGAAGAATCCTCGTAGCCTCAAAGGTGCCTAAACACAGCGTTCCCCTAGTCTTCCCTTGCATGCTGGAACGTGTCTCAAAGGAAAGGGTGCTATGCAAGAAAGAAGAAAGGTCTTTCCACTTCCTTGCCTGAGGCGTGCCAGAGCCCCCTTCGCATAAAGGGCAGACCACACTGGTCACGAAGATCCAAACAAGGTCCGGGAATGGCATCCACAGTGCCTGCAGGCATGCAGCATTTGCCCAGAAGCCTTAGTCAAAGCAGTGGCTTGACGCTAGGGTGCTGGTTCAGGACTCCTAGGACTCCTGGGTCCTCACCACCTCACATGGAAAACACTGTGTACCCAATGTGTACCCAATTCTTAGGGGACCCAACCAAATACAGGTACCTGGGCCCTTCGGATCGTTTCTCTGCAAGAAGAATGAAAGGCGACACTCTGCTCCCTTCGCTGCCCGTCTAGACTGCCGAGCTTGCAAAAGTCCTCCCGAACACAGGCCTAGCAGGTCTTCGGTGTTATGCCAATGATCCCCACGGCTGAACCACTGCTGCTATGAAGAAACACTGTGTTTACGGTTCATGCTGGGAACACTTCCCTGCCGCCCCTCTCTCTCTCTCTCCCTCTCTCTCTCCCTCTCTCTCTCTCTCTCTCTGCCAAGCAGAAGGTCGACTTCAGAGGCAGCCTGATAAACGTACAATTTGCCCCTGAACGCTACCCCGGGTTTTGTAAGACACAAGGACAGTTTGGCCCATCCCCGGGAATTACGTCGTTGAGGCCATTCAGCCCACGCAGGACTACCCTGGTGCCAAAGTCTTATCAGCGAAGGTCCAGGGTGCTGCTTGAGTCTCTTTCTGTTGGTCAGAAACTACAAGTGCATGTGCTGGGTTCAAATTTGATATTGGTTACCTAAAGCCAAGAGCATTATTTTCCCGGCGGGAGAGCTGAAAGTGCGGCCTCAAAGTGTCCTGAGAAACAGTGCGGTTCCTCGTGTTCTCTTCACAAGTAGAATGGCTATGTGCGGGGAAAGGGAGTTTGCCTAGAGAAACACTCTGTTTACTACGCCATGCAGGAGGCCTCCGGGCACCCTCTATCCATCAACGGAACACTCTACTGTTCCACAACGACCCAAGTGAGGTTCAGGTATTACCTCCACGAATACCTGACGCGTGCAGAGGTTTTCCAGGAAACCTTAGGCAAGTAGTGCATTGAAGTTAGTATGCCTTTCCTAGGGTCCCCGCTGCCTCACCACGTCCCTTGGAAGAACACTGTGTACCGAGACTCTTCTTGGCCCCCTGAGCACCTTTCCGCTGTCAAAGTCCTCCGGATCACCTCTTTGAATGCAGACTGAGAAGCGACAAAGTCTCCTCTTTGCTGTAGAGCTAGATAGCCACGACATTCAAAAGTGCCCCTGAACAGAGGTGTAGAAGGTCCTAGGTGGCATGCCAGGGGCTCCCACTGCTGATGCTGAGGAGCCATGTGAGACACGGTGCGTAGTGTTCATTCTGGGTGTACCTACCTACCGGCTCTTCCTGGCAAACTGTAACTCGACCTTTGATGCAGTCTGGAAAATGGACAGTTTCCCCCCCGAACACTGCTAGGCTTTTGGCAGGTTCAGGGAGCACCTAAATCTGATACCTAGCACCTGTAAGAGTTCATGCCATTCGCACAGCGCACAACCAACTCCCTGGCTATAAAACTATTCAGAGAAGGTGCCACCGTCCTCCTGGGGTCCCCTTTGGTTCCTGAGAAACTATACGCACGTGGGTTGTGTGCAACTCTGAGACCGGGATCCTTAGAGAACTGTAGTACCTCCCAACGGGAAAGAAGGATCGTTCAGCGTGAAAGCTGCCTGAAATACAGTGCTCTGTCAGTCCATTCTTGCATGCTGGAGTGTCTTTGGAAGGAAAGTGGAATTTTCTTGAGAGCGGTGGTGGGTTTCCGCTTCCATTCCTGGGGCATCCCAGGGCCGCCTTTGCACAGAAGGAACACGACACTGAGCGCCAAGCTGAAGGCAAGGTCCAGGAATTGCATCCACAAATGCCAGGCAGGCGTGCAGCATTTCCCAGGGAGCCCTACTCAAAGCAGTGGCTAAACGCTAGTGGGCTTTTCAGGACTCCTGGGACTCCCGCGCCCTCACCACGTCTCACGGCAATACCATGTGTACCGGTTGTCACGTCTTAGGCGACCTACCGATGTACAGGCCCCTAGGCCCTTCGCATCGTCTCTTGGAACGAAGAGTGAATTCAAGGCAAAACACTGCTCTCTTTGTTGCACCGTTGGATTGCCCATCGTTCAAAAGTCCTCCCGAACACGGGTCTGGCAGGTCTTAGGTGGACCGCAAGCGGTCCCCGCTGCTGAACCAGGATGGCAATGAAAACACCCCCTGCTTAGCGTTCGCACTGGGAACACGAAGCTGCCCTCGCTTGCCAAGCAGACCGTCGACTTTAGGCGCAGCCTGACAAACGGAGTTGTTGCCCCTGCAACACTGCCTGAGCTCTGGTAGGATACAAGGACACTTTTTGGCCTCACCTAAGGAATTACGTCGGTCACGCCTTTCAGCTCCCTGTGTGCCGACGTTTTATCAGGGAAGGTCCAGGGTGCTCCTTGAGTCTCTTTTCGCCGGTCAGAAGCTACACGTATGTGTGCTGCGTCAAGTCTGACCGAGGGGCCTAATGAGAAAAGCATTATTTTCCCAACGGGAAAGCAGGACACTTGCGGCCTCAGATTTAAGTGAAAAACAGCGTTGTTGCCCGTGCCCTCTTCACAGTGGTAATGCCGAGTGATTGAACGGCAAGTTTCCTAGGCTAACAGACAGTTTCCTACTCGTTACAGGAGGCCTCCAGCAGCCCTTGTTCACATAACGGGAAAGCCAGACCTGTCCCCCAGGCTCAACGTAATGGCAGGGTTTCCACGCACGACTTGACGTGTACAAACGATTTCCATGAACCCTTAGGGAAAGCAGCGCATTAACGCTGGAATGCTTCTCCCAGGACTCCCTCTGCCCCACCATGTCCCTTTGGAGGAACACTGTGCACTCAATGACTCCCGTTGACCGATTGAGCACCGTTCGGCGACCCAGGTACCTCCGGATCATCTCTTGGAACGCAGCGTGAAAGGCAGCAAACTGTTGCCTTCGTTGGATAGAGAGATTGACAAGTCTTTCAACTGTGCCCTGACCCGAGTTCTGGAAAGTCTTCGGTGTGATGCCAGTGGCTCTCAGGGCTGACCCTGAGCTGCAATGTAACAAGCTCTGTGCTGACTGTTCATTCTCCGCTTACATACCTGCCGTCTCTCCCTGCCCAGCAGAAACTCGACTTTACATGCCGTCCGGAAAACGAACGGTTTCCTCCTGAAGCCTGCTAGTCTTTTGGCAGGTTCAAGGACACCCAGATCTAGCTAGCGCCTTAAAACGCCTATGTCACTCGGACAGTGCTCATCTCCCTGCGCAAGATATTATTCTGAGAAGGTACCACAGTGCTTCTTGTGTCTCTTCTGGTGCTTGAGAAACTACACGTACGTGGGGCTGCATTCAACTTTGATGCCGGGACCTTAGGAGAAACGTTGGATTGTCCCTAGTTGAACGAAGAATCCTCGTAGCCTCAAAGGTGCCTAAACACAGCGTTCCGCTAGTCTTCCCTTGCATGCTGGAATGTGTCTCAAAGGAAAGGGTGCTATGCAAGAAAGAAGAAAGGTCTTTCCACTTCCTTGCCTGAGGCGTGCCAGAGCCCCCTTCGCATAAAGGGCAGACCACACTGGTCACGAAGATCGAAACAAGGTCTGGGAACGGCATCCACAGTGCCTGCAGGCATGCAGCATTTGCCCAGAAGCCTTAGTCAAAGTAGTGGCTTGACGCTAGGGTGCTGGTTCAGGACTCCTAGGACTCCTGGGTCCTCACCACCTCTCATGGAAAAACACTGTGTACCCAATGTGTACCCAATTCTTAGGGGACCCAACCAAATACAGGTACCTGGGCCCTTCGGATCGTTTCTCTGCAAGAAGAACGAAAGGCGACACTCTGCTCCCTTCGCTGCCCGTCTAGACTGCCGAGCTTTCAAAAGTCCTCCCGAACACAGGCCTAGCAGGTCTTCGGTGTTATGCCAATGATCCGCACGGCTGAACCACTGCTGCTATGAAGAAACACTGTGTTTATGGTTCATGCTGGGAACACTTCCCTGCCGCCTCTCTCTCTCTCTCTCTCTCTGCCAAGCAGAAGGTCGACTTCAGAGGCAGCCTGACAAACGTACAATTTGCCCCTGAATGCTACCCCGGGTTTTGTAAGACACAAGGACAGTTTGGCCCATCCCCGGGAATTACGTCGTTGAGGCCATTCAGCCCACGCAGGACTACCCTGGTGCCAAAGTCTTATCAGCGAAGGTCCAGGGTGCTGCTTGAGTCTCTTTCTGTTGGTCAGAAACTACAAGTGCATGTGCTGGGTTCAATTTTGATATTGGTTACCTAAAGCCAAGAGCATTATTTTCCCGGCGGGAGAGCTGAAAGTGCGGCCTCAAAGTGTCCTGAGAAACAGTGCGGTTCCTCGTGTTCTCTTCACAAGTAGAATGGCTATGTGCGGGGAAAGGGAGTTTGCCTAGAGAAACACTCTGTTTACTACGCCGTGCAGGAGGCCTCCGGGCACCCTCTATCCATCAACGGAACACTCTACTGTTCCACAACGACCCAAGTGAGGTTCAGGTATTCCCTCCACGAATTGACGCGTGCAGAGGTTTTCCAGGAAACCTTAGGCGAGTAGTGCATTGAAGTTAGTATGCCTTTCCTAGGGTCCCCGCTGCCTCACCACGTCCCTTGGAAGAACACTGTGTACTGAGCCTCTTCTTGGCCCCCTGAGCACCTTTCCGCTGTCAAAGTCCTCCGGATCACCTCTTTGAATGCAGACTGAGAAGCGACAAAGTCTCCTCTTTGCTGTAGAGCTAGATAGCCACGACATTCAAAAGTGCCCCTGAACAGAGGTGTAGAAGGTCCTAGGTGGCATGCCAGGGGCTCCCACTGCTGATGCTGAGGAGCCATGTGAGACACGGTGCGTAGTGTTCATTTTGGGTGTACTTACCTACCGGCTCTTCCTGGCAAGCTGTAACTCGACCTTTGATGCAGTCTGGAAAATGGACAGTTTCCCCCCCGAACACTGCTAGGCTTTTGGCAGGTTCAGGGAACACCTAAATCTGATACCTAGCACCTTTAAGAGTTCATGCCATTCGCACAGCGCACAACCAACTCCCTGGCTACAAAACTATTCAGAGAAGGTGCCACCGTCCTCCTGGGGTCCCCTTTGGTTCCTGAGAAACTATACGCACGTGGGCTGTGTGCAACTCTGAGACCGGGACCCTTAGAGAACTGTAGTACCTCCCAACGGGAAAGAAGGATCGTTCAGCGTGAAAGCTGCCTGAAATACAGTGTTCTGTCAGTCCATTCTTGCATGCTGGAATGTCTTTGGAAGGAAAGTGGAATTTTCTTGAGAGTGGTGGTGGGTTTCCGCTTCCATTCCTGGGGCATCCCAGAGCCGCCTTTACACAGAAGGAACACGACACTGAGCGCCAAGCTGAAGGCAAGGTCCAGGAATTGCATCCACAAATGCCAGGCAGGCGTGCAGCATTTCCCAGGGAGCCCTACTCAAAGCAGTGGCTAAACGCTAGTGGGCTTTTCAGGACTCCTGGGACTCCCGCGCCCTCATCACGTCTCACGGCAACACCATGTGTACCGGTTGTCACGTCTTAGGCGACCTACCGACGTACAGGCACCTAGGCCCTTCGCATCGTCTCTTGGAACGAAGAGTGAATTCAAGGCAAAACACTGCTCTCTTTGTTGCACCGTTGGATTGCCCATCTTTCAAAAGTCCTCCCGAACACGGGTCTGGCAGGTCTTAGGTGGACCGCAAGCGGTCCCCGCTGCTGAACCAGGACGGCAATGAAAACACCCCCTGCTTAGCGTTCGCACTGGGAACACGAAGCTGCCCTCGCTTACCAAGCACACCGTCGACTTTAGGCGCAGCCTGACAAACGGACTTGTTGCCCTTGCAACACTGCCTGAGCTCTGGTAGGATACAAGGACACTTTTCGGCCTCACCTAAGGAATTACGTCGGTCACGCCTTTCAGCTCCCTGTGTGCCAAAGTTTGATCAGGGAAGGTCCAGGGTGCTCCTTGAGTCTCTTTTCGCCGGTCAGAAGCTACACGTACGTGTGCTGCGTCAAGTCTGACCGAGGGGCCTAATGAGAAAAGCATTATTTTCCCAACGGGAAAGCAGGACACTTGCGGCCTCAGATTTAAGTGAAAAACAGCGTTGTTGCCCGTGCCCTCTTCACAGTGGTAATGCCGAGTGATTGAACGGCAGGTTTCCTAGGCTAACAGACAGTTTCCTACTCGTTACAGGAGGCCTCCAGCAGCCCTTGTTCACATAACGGGAAAGCCAGACCTGTCAACGTAATGGCAGGGTTTCCACGCACGACTTGACGTGTACAAACGATTTCCATGAACCCTTAGGGAAAGCAGCGCATTAACGCTGGAATGCTTCTCCCAGCACTCCCTCTGCCCCACCATGTCCCTTTGGAGGAACACTGTGCACTCAATGACTCCCGTTGACCGATTGAGCACCGTTCGGCAACCCAGGTACCTCCGGATCATCTCTTGGAACGCAGCATGAAAGGCAGCAAACTGTTGCCTTCGTTGGATAGAGAGATTGACAAGTCTTTCAACTGTGCCCTGACCCGAGTTCTGGAAAGTCTTCGGTGTGATGCCAGTGGCTCTCAGGGCTGACCCTGAGCTGCAATGTAACAAGCTCTGTGCTGACTGTTCATTCTCCGCTTACATACCTGCCGTCTCTCCCTGCCCAGCAGAAACTCGACTTTACATGCCGTCCGGAAAACGAACGGTTTCCTCCTGAAGCCTGCTAGTCTTTTGGCAGGTTCAAGGACACCCAGATCTAGCTAGCGCCTTAAAACGCCTATGTCACTCGGACAGTGCTCATCTCCCTGCGCAAGATATTATTCTGAGAAGGTACCACAGTGCTTCTTGTGTCTCTTCTGGTGCTTGAGAAACTACACGTACGTGGGGCTGTGTTCAACTTTGATGCCGGGACCTTAGGAGAAACGTTGGATTGTCCCTAGTTGAACGAAGAATCCTCGTAGCCTCAAAGGTGCCTAAACACAGCATTCCGCTAGTCTTCCCTTGCATGCTGGAACGTGTCTCAAAGGAAAGGGTGCTATGCAAGAAAGAAGAAAGGTCTTTCCACTTCCTTGCCTGAGGCGTGCCAGAGCCCCCTTCGCATAAAGGGCAGACCACGCTGGTCACGAAGATCCAAACAAGGTCCGGGAACGGCATCCACAGTGCCTGCAGGTATGCAGCATTTGCCCAGAAGCCTTAGTCAAAGCAGTGGCTTGATGCTAGGGTGCTGGTTCAGGACTCCTAGGACTCCTGGGTCCTCACCACCTCGCATGGAAAAACACTGTGTACCCAATGTGTACCCAATTCTTAGGGGACCCAACCAAATACAGGTACCTGGGCCCTTCGGATCGTTTCTCTGCAAGAAGAATGAAAGGCGACACTCTGCTCCCTTCGCTGCACGTCTAGACTGCCGAGCTTTAAAAAGTCCTCCTGAACACAGGCCTAGCAGGTCTTCGGTGTTATGCCAATGATCCCCACGGCTGAACCACTGCTGCTATAAAGAGACAATGTGTTTACGTTTCATGCTGGGAACACTTCCCTGCCGCCTCTCTCTCTCTCTCTCTCTCTCTCTCTCTCTCTCTCTCTCTCTCTCTGCCAAGCAGAAGGTCGACTTCAGAGGCAGCCTGACAAACGTACAATTTGCCCCTGAATGCTACCCCGGGTTTTGTAAGACACAAGGACAGTTTGGCCCATCCCCGGGAATTACGTCGTTGAGGCCATTCAGCCCACGCAGGACTACCCTGGTGCCAAAGTCTTATCAGCGAAGGTCCAGGGTGCTGCTTGAGTCTCTTTCTGTTGGTCAGAAACTACAAGTGCATGTGCTGGGTTCAATTTTGATATTGGTTACCTACAGCCAAGAGCATTATTTTCCTGGCGGGAGAGTTGAAAGTGCGGCCTCAAAGTGTCCTGAGAAACAGTGCGGTTCCTCGTGTTCTCTTCACAAGTAGAATGGCTATGTGCGGGGAAAGGGAGTTTGCCTAGAGAAACACTCTGTTTACTACGCCGTGCAGGAGGCCTCCAGGCGCCCTCTATCCATCAACGGAACACTCTACTGTTCCACAACGACCCAAGTGAGGTTCAGGTATTCCCTCCACGAATTGACGCGTGCAGAGGTTTTCCAGGAAACCTTAGGCGAGTAGTGCATTGAAGTTAGTATGCCTTTCCTAGGGTCCCCGCTGCCTCACCACGTCCCTTGGAAGAACACTGTGTACCGAGACTCTTCTTGGCCCCCTGAGCACCTTTCCGCTGTCAAAGTCCTCCGGATCACCTCTTTGAATGCAGACTGAGAAGCGACAAAGTCTCCTCTTTGCTGTAGAGCTAGATAGCCACGACATTCAAAAGTGCCCCTGAACAGAGGTGTAGAAGGTCCTAGGTGGCATGCCAGGGGCTCCCACTGCTGATGCTGAGGAGCCATGTGAGACACGGTGCGTAGTGTTCATTTTGGGTGTACTTACCTACCGGCTCTTCCTGGCAAGCTGTAACTCGACCTTTGATGCAGTCTGGAAAATGGACAGTTTCCCCCCCGAACACTGCTAGGCTTTTGGCAGGTTCAGGGAGCACCTAAATCTGATACCTAGCACCTTTAAGAGTTCATGCCATTCGCACAGCGCACAACCAACTCCCTGGCTACAAAACTATTCAGAGAAGGTGCCACCGTCCTCCTGGGGTCCCCTTTGGTTCCTGAGAAACTATACGCACGTGGGCTGTGTGCAACTCTGAGACCGGGACCCTTAGAGAACTGTAGTACCTCCCAACGGGAAAGAAGGATCGTTCAGCGTGAAAGCTGCCTGAAATACAGTGCTCTGTCAGTCCATTCTTGCATGCTGGAATGTCTTTGGAAGGAAAGTGGAATTTTCTTGAGAGCGGTGGTGGGTTTCCGCTTCCATTCCTGGGGCATCCCAGAGCCGCCTTTACACAGAAGGAACACGACACTGAGCGCCAAGCTGAAGGCAAGGTCCAGGAATTGCATCCACAAATGCCAGGCAGGCGTGCAGCATTTCCCAGGGAGCCCTATTCAAAGCAGTGGCTAAACGCTAGTGGGCTTTTCAGGACTCCTGGGACTCCCGCGCCCTCAGCACGTCTCACGGCAACACCATGTGTACCGGTTGTCACGTCTTAGGCGACCTACCGACGTACAGGCCCCTAGGCCCTTCGCATCATCTCTTGGAACGAAGAGTGAATTCAAGGCAAAACACTGCTCTCTTTGTTGCACCGTTGGATTGCCCATCTTTCAAAAGTCCTCCCGAACACGGGTCTGGCAGGTCTTAGGTGGACCGCAAGCGGTCCCCGCTGCTGAACCAGGACGGCAATGAAAACACCCCCTGCTTAGCGTTCGCACTGGGAACACGAAGCTGCCCTCGCTTGCCAAGCACACCGTCGACTTTAGGCGCAGCCTGACAAACGGACTTGTTGCCCGTGCAACACTGCCTGAGCTCTGGTAGGATACAAGGACACATTTTGGCCTCACCTAAGGAATTACGTCGGTCACGCCTTTCAGCTCCCTGTGTGCCAAAGTTTGATCAGGGAAGGTCCAGGGTGCTCCTTGAGTCTCTTTTCGCCGGTCAGAAGCTACACGTACGTGTGCTGCGTCAAGTCTGACCGAGGGGCCTAATGAGAAAAGCATTATTTTCCCAACGGGAAAGCAGGACACTTGCGGCCTCAGATTTAAGTGAAAAACAGCGTTGTTGCCCGTGCCCTCTTCACAGTGGTAATGCCGAGTGATTGAACGGCAGGTTTCCTAGGCTAACAGACAGTTTCCTACTCGTTACAGGAGGCCTCCAGCAGCCCTTGTTCACATAACGGGAAAGCCAGACCTGTCAACGTAATGGCAGGGTTTCCACGCACGACTTGACGTGTACAAACGATTTCCATGAACCCTTAGGGAAAGCAGCGCATTAACGCTGGAATGCTTCTCCCAGCACTCCCTCTGCCCCACCATGTCCCTTTGGAGGAACACTGTGCACTCAATGACTCCCGTTGACCGATTGAGCACCGTTCGGCAACCCAGGTACCTCCGGATCATCTCTTGGAACGCAGTGTGAAAGGCAGCAAACTGTTGCCTTCGTTGGATAGAGAGATTGACAAGTCTTTCAACTGTGCCCTGACCCGAGTTCTGGAAAGTCTTCGGTGTGATGCCAGTGGCTCTCAGGGCTGACCCTGAGCTGCAATGTAACAAGCTCTGTGCTGACTGTTCATTCTCCGCTTACATAACTGCCGTCTCTCCCTGCCCAGCAGAAACTCGACTTTACATGCCGTCCGGAAAACGAACGGTTTCCTCCTGAAGCCTGCTAGTCTTTTGGCAGGTTCTAGGACACCCAGATCTAGCTAGCGCCTTAAAACGCCTATGTCACTCGGACAGTGCTCATCTCCCTGCGCAAGATATTATTCTGAGAAGGTACCACAGTGCTTCTTGTGTCTCTTCTGGTGCTTGAGAAACTACACGTACGTGGGGCTGTGTTCAACTTTGATGCCGGGACCTTAGGAGAAACGTTGGATTGTCCCTAGTTGAACGAAGAATCCTCGTAGCCTCAAAGGTGCCTAAACACAGCGTTCCGCTAGTCTTCCCTTGCATGCTGGAACGTGTCTCAAAGGAAAGGGTGCTATGCAAGAAAGAAGAAAGGTCTTTCCACTTCCTTGCCTGAGGCGTGCCAGAGCCCCCTTCGCATAAAGGGCAGACCACGCTGGTCACGAAGATCCAAACAAGGTCCGGGAACGGCATCCACAGTGCCTGCAGGCATGCAGCATTTGCCCAGAAGCCTTAGTCAAAGCAGTGGCTTGATGCTAGGGTGCTGGTTCAGGACTCCTAGGACTCCTGTGTCCTCACCACCTCGCATGGAAAAACACTGTGTACCCAATGTGTACCCAATTCTTAGGGGACCCAACCAAATACAGGTACCTGGGCCCTTCGGATCGTTTCTCTGCAAGAAGAATGAAAGGCGACACTCTGCTCCCTTCGGTGCCCGTCTAGACTGCCGAGCTTTCAAAAGTCCTCCCGAACACAGGCCTAGCAGGTCTTCGGTGTTATGCCAATGATCCCCACGGCTGAACCACTGCTGCTATGAAGAGACACTGTGTTTACGGTTCATGCTGGGAACACTTCCCTGCCGCCTCTCTCTCGCTCTCTCTCTCTCTCTCTCTCTCTGCCAAGCAAAAGGTCGACTTCAGAGGCAGCCTGACAAATGTACAATTTGCCCCTGAATGCGACCCCGGGTTTTGTAAGACACAAGGACAGTGTGGCCCATCCCCGGGAATTACGTCGTTGAGGCCATTCAGCCCACGCAGGACTACCCTGGTGCCAAAGTCTTATCAGCGAAGGTCCAGGGTGCTGCTTGAGTCTCTTTCTGTTGGTCAGAAACTACAAGTGCATGTGCTGGGTTCAATTTTGATATTGGTTACCTAAAGCCAAGAGCATTATTTTCCCGGCGGGAGAGCTGAAAGTGCGGCCTCAAAGTGTCCTGAGAAACAGTGCGATTCCTCGTGTTCTCTTCACAAGTAGAATGGCTATGTGCAGGGAAAGGGAGTTTGCCTAGAGAAACACTCTGTTTACTACGCCGTGCAGGAGGCCTCCGGGCGCCCTCTATCCATCAACGGAACACTCTACTGTTCCACAACGACGCAAGTGAGGTTCAGGTATTCCCTCCACGAATTGACGCGTGCAGAGGTTTTCCAGGAAACCTTAGGCGAGTAGTGCATTGAAGTTAGTATGCCTTTCCTAGGGTCCCCGCTGCCTCACCACGTCCCTTGGAAGAACACTGTGTACCGAGACTCTTCTTGGCCCCCTGAGCACCTTTCCGCTGTCAAAGTCCTCCGGATCACCTCTTTGAATGCAGACTGAGAAGCGACAAAGTCTCCTCTTTGCTGTAGAGCTAGATAGCCACGACATTCAAAAGTGCCCCTGAACAGAGGTGTAGAAGGTCCTAGGTGGTATGCCAGCGGCTCCCACTGCTGACGCTGAGGAGCCATGTGAGACACGGTGCGTAGTGTTCATTCTGGGTGTACTTACCTACCGGCTCTTCCTGGCAAGCTGTAACTCGACCTTTGATGCAGTCTGGAAAATGGACAGTTTCCCCCCCGAACACTGCTAGGCTTTTGGCAGGTTCAGGGAGCACCTAAATCTGATACCTAGCACCTTTAAGAGTTCATGCCATTCGCACAGCGCACAACCAACTCCCTGGCTACAAACCTATTCAGAGAAGGTGCCACCGTCCTCCTGGGGTCCCCTTCGGTTCCTGAGAAACTATACGCACGTGGGCTGTGTGCAACTCTGAGACCGGGACCCTTAGAGAACTGTAGTACCTCCCAACGGGAAAGAAGGATCGTTCAGCGTGAAAGCTGCCTGAAATACAGTGCTCTGTCAGTCCATTCTTGCATGCTGGAATGTCTTTGGAAGGAAAGTGGAATTTTCTTGAGAGCGGTGGTGGGTTTCCGCTTCCATTCCTGGGGCATCCCAGTGCCGCCTCTACACAGAAGGAACACGACACTGAGCGCCAAGCTGAAGGCAAGGTCCAGGAATTGCATCCACAAATGCCAGGCAGGCGTGCAGCATTTCCCAGGGAGCCCTACTCAAAGCAGTGGCTAAACGCTAGTGGGCTTTTCAGGACTCCTGGGACTCCCGCGCCCTCAGCACGTCTCACGGCAACACCATGTGTACCGGTTGTCACGTCTTAGGCGACCTACCGACGTACAGGCCCCTAGGCCCTTCGCATCGTCTCTTGGAACGAAGAGTGAATTCAAGGCAAAACACTGCTCTCTTTGTTGCACCGTTGGATTGCCCATCTTTCAAAAGTCCTCCCGAACACGGGTCTGGCAGGTCTTAGGTGGACCGCAAGCGGTCCCCGCTGCTGAACCAGGACGGCAATGAAAACACCCCCTGCTTAGCGTTCGCACTGGGAACACGAAGCTGCCCTCGCTTGCCAAGCACACCGTCGACTTTAGGCGCAGCCTGACAAACGGACTTGTTGCCCCTGCAACACTGCCTGAGCTCTGGTAGGATACAAGGACACTTTTTGGCCTCACCTAAGGAATTACGTCCGTCACGCCTTTCAGCTCCCTGTGTGCCGAAGTTTTATCAGGGAAGGTCCAGGGTGCTCCTTGAGTCTCTTTTCGCCGGTCAGAAGCTACACGTACGTGTGCTGCGTCAAGTCTGACCGAGGGGCCTAATGAGAAAAGCATTATTTTCCCAACGGGAAAGCAGGACACTTGCGGCCTCAGATTTAAGTGAAGAACAGCGTTGTTGCCCGTGCCCTCTTCACAGTGGTAATGCCGAGTGATTGAACGGCAGGTTTCCTAGGCTAACAGACAGTTTCCTACTCGTTACAGGAGGCCTCCAGCAGCCCTTGTTCACATAACGGGAAAGCCAGACCTGTCCCCCAGGCTCAACGTAATGGCAGGGTTTCCACGCACGACTTGACGTGTACAAACGATTTCCATGAACCCTTAGGGAAAGCAGCGCATTAACGCTGGAATGCTTCTCCCAGGACTCCCTCTGCCCCACCATGTCCCTTTGGAGGAACACTGTGCACTCAATGACTCCCGTTGACCGATTGAGCACCGTTCGGCGACCCAGGTACCTCCGGATGACCTCTTGGAACGCAGTGTGAAAGGCAGCAAACTGTTGCCTTCGTTGGATAGAGAGATTGACAAGTCTTTCAACTGTGCCCCGACCCGAGTTCTGGAAAGTCTTCGGTGTGATGCCAGTGGCTCTCAGGGCTGACCCTGAGCTGCAATGTAACAAGCTCTGTGCTGACTGTTCATTCTCCGCTTACATACCTGCCGTCTCTCCCTGCCCAGCAGAAACTGGACTTTACATGCCGTCCGGAAAACGAACGGTTTCCTCCTGAAGCCTGCTAGTCTTTTGGCAGGTTCAAGGACACCCAGATCTAGCTAGCGCCTTAAAACGCCTATGTCACTCGGACAGTGCTCATCTCCCTGCGCAAGATATTATTCTGAGAAGGTACCACAGTGCTTCTTGTGTCTCTTCTGGTGCTTGAGAAACTACACGTACGTGGGGCTGCGTTCAACTTTGATGCCGGGACCTTAGGAGAAACGTTGGATTGTCCCTAGTTGAACGAAGAATCCTCGTAGCCTCAAAGGTGCCTAAACACAGCGTTCCGCTAGTCTTCCCTTGCATGCTGGAACGTGTCTCAAAGGAAAGGGTGCTATGCAAGAAAGAAGAAAGGTCTTTCCACTTCCTTGCCTGAGGCGTGCCAGAGCCCCCTTCGCATAAAGGGCAGACCACACTGGTCACGAAGATCCAAACAAGGTCCGGGAACGGCATCCACAGTGCCTGCAGGCATGCAGCATTTGCCCAGAAGCCTTAGTCAAAGCAGTGGCTTGATGCTAGGGTGCTGGTTCAGGACTCCTAGGACTCCTGGGACCTCACCACCTCGCATGGAAAAACACTGTGTACCCAATGTGTACCCAATTCTTAGGGGACCCAACCAAATACAGGTACCTGGGCCCTTCGGATCGTTTCCCTGCAAGAAGAATGAAAGGCGACACTCTGCTCCCTTCGCTGCCCGTCTAGACTGCCGAGCTTTCAAAAGTCCTCCTGAACACAGGCCTAGCAGGTCTTCGGTGTTATGTCAATGATCCCCACGGCTGAAACACTGCTGCTATGAAGAGACACTGTGTTTACGGTTCATGCTGGGAACACTTCCCTGCCGCCCCTCTCTCTGTCTCTCCCTCTCTCTCTCTCTCTCTCTTCTCTCTCTCTTTCTCTCTGCCAAGCAGAAGGTCGACTTCAGAGGCAGCCTGACAAATGTACAATTTGGCCCTGAACGCTACCCTGGGTTTTGTAAGACACAAGGACAGTTTGGCCCATCCCCGGGAATTACGTCGTTGAGGCCATTCAGCCCACGCAGGACTACCCTGGTGCCAAAGTCTTATCAGCGAAGGTCCAGGGTGCTGCTTGAGTCTCTTTCTGTTGGTCAGAAACTACAAGTGCATGTGCTGGGTTCAATTTTGATATTGGTTACCTAAAGCCAAGAGCATTATTTTCCCGGCGGGAGAGCTGAAAGTGCGGCCTCAAAGTGTCCTGAGAAACAGTGCGGTTCCTCGTGTTCTCTTCACAAGTAGAATGGCTATGTGCGGGGAAAGGGAGTTTGCCTAGAGAAACACTCTGTTTACTATGCCGTGCAGGAGGCCTCCGGGCGCCCTCTATCCATCAACGGAACACTCTACTGTTCCACAACGACGCAAGTGAGGTTCAGGTATTCCCTCCACGAATTGACGCGTGCAGAGGTTTTCCAGGAAACCTTAGGCGAGTAGTGCATTGAAGTTAGTATGCCTTTCCTAGGGTCCCCGCTGCCTCACCACGTCCCTTGGAAGAACACTGTGTACCGAGACTCTTCTTGGCCCCCTGAGCACCTTTCCGCTGTCAAAGTCCTCCGGATCACCTCTTTGAATGCAGACTGAGAAGCGACAAAGTCTCCTCTTTGCTGTAGAGCTAGATAGCCACGACATTCAAAAGTGCCCCTGAACAGAGGTGTAGAAGGTCCTAGGTGGCATGCCAGGGGCTCCCACTGCTGACGCTGAGGAGCCATGTGAGACACGGTGCGTAGTGTTCATTCTGGGTGTACTTACCTACCGGCTCTTCCTGGCAAGCTGTAACTCGACCTTTGATGCAGTCTGGAAAATGGAGAGTTTCCCCCCCGAACACTGCTAGGCTTTTGGCAGGTTCAGGGAGCACCTAAATCTGATACCTAGCACCTTTAAGAGTTCATGCCATTCGCACAGCGCACAACCAACTCCCTGGCTACAAACCTATTCAGAGAAGGTGCCACCGTCCTCCTGGGGTCCCCTTCGGTTCCTGAGAAACTATACGCACGTGGGCTGTGTGCAACTCTGAGACCGGGACCCTTAGAGAACTGTAGTACCTCCCAACGGGAAAGAAGGATCGTTCAGCGTGAAAGCTGCCTGAAATACAGTGCTCTGTCAGTCCATTCTTGCATGCTGGAATGTCTTTGGAAGGAAAGTGGAATTTTCTTGAAAGCAGTGGTGGGTTTCCGCTTCCATTCCTGGGGCATCCCAGAGCCGCCTTTACACAGAAGGAACACGACACTGAGCACCAAGCTGAAGGCAAGGTCCAGGAATTGCATCCACAAATGCCAGGCAGGCGTGCAGCATTTCCCAGGGAGCCCTACTCAAAGCAGTGGCTAAACGCTAGTGGGCTTTTCAGGACTCCTGGGACTCCCGCGCCCTCAGCACGTCTCACGGCAACACCATGTGTACCGGTTGTCACGTCTTAGGCGACCTACCGACGTACAGGCACCTAGGCCCTTCGCATCGTCTCTTGGAACGAAGAGTGAATTCAAGGCAAAACACTGCTCTCTTTGTTGCACCGTTGGATTGCCCATCTTTCAAAAGTCCTCCCGAACACGGGTCTGGCAGGTCTTAGGTGGACCGCAAGCGGTCCCCGCTGCTGAACCAGGACGGCAATGAAAACACCCCCTGCTTAGCGTTCGCACTGGGAACACGAAGCTGCCCTCGCTTGCCAAGCACACCGTCGACTTTAGGCGCAGCCTGACAAACGGACTTGTTGCCCCTGCAACACTGCCTGAGCTCTGGTAGGATACAAGGACACTTTTTGGCCTCACCTAAGGAATTACGTCCGTCACGCCTTTCAGCTCCCTGTGTGCCGAAGTTTTATCAGGGAAGGTCCAGGGTGCTCCTTGAGTCTCTTTTCGCCGGTCAGAAGCTACACGTACGTGTGCTGCGTCAAGTCTGACCGAGGGGCCTAATGAGAAAAGCATTATTTTCCCAACGGGAAAGCAGGACACTTGCGGCCTCAGATTTAAGTGAAGAACAGCGTTGTTGCCCGTGCCCTCTTCACAGTGGTAATGCCGAGTGATTGAACGGCAGGTTTCCTAGGCTAACAGACAGTTTCCTACTCGTTACAGGAGGCCTCCAGCAGCCCTTGTTCACATAACGGGAAAGCCAGACCTGTCCCCCAGGCTCAACGTAATGGCAGGGTTTCCACGCACGACTTGACGTGTACAAACGATTTCCATGAACCCTTAGGGGAAGCAGCGCATTAACGCTGGAATGCTTCTCCCAGGACTCCCTCTGCCCCACCATGTCCCTTTGGAGGAACACTGTGCACTCAATGACTCCCGTTGACCGATTGAGCACCGTTCGGCGACCCAGGTACCTCCGGATCACCTCTTGGAACGCAGTGTGAAAGGCAGCAAACTGTTGCCTTCGTTGGATAGAGAGATTGACAAGTCTTTCAACTGTGCCCCGACCCGAGTTCTGGAAAGTCTTCGGTGTGATGCCAGTGGCTCTCAGGGCTGACCCTGAGCTGCAATGTAACAAGCTCTGTGCTGACTGTTCATTCTCCGCTTACATACCTGCCGTCTCTCCCTGCCCATCAGAAACTCGACTTTACATGCCGTCCGGAAAACGAACGGTTTCCTCCTGAAGCCTGCTAGTCTTTTGGCAGGTTCAAGGACACCCAGATCTAGCTAGCGCCTTAAAACGCCTATGTCACTCGGACAGTGCTCATCTCCCTGCGCAAGATATTATTCTGAGAAGGTACCACAGTGCTTCTTGTGTCTCTTCTGGTGCTTGAGAAACTACACGTACGTGGGGCTGTGTTCAACTTTGATGCCGGGACCTTAGGAGAAACGTTGGATTGTCCCTAGTTGAACGAAGAATCCTCGTAGCCTCAAAGGTGCCTAAACACAGCGTTCCGCTAGTCTTCCCTTGCATGCTGGAACGTGTCTCAAAGGAAAGGGTGCTATGCAAGAAAGAAGAAAGGTCTTTCCACTTCCTTGCCTGAGGCGTGCCAGAGCCCCCTTCGCATAAAGGGCAGACCACACTGGTCACGAAGATCCAAACAAGGTCCGGGAACGGCATCCACAGTGCCTGCAGGCATGCAGCATTTGCCCAGAAGCCTTAGTCAAAGCAGTGGCTTGACGCTAGGGTGCTGGTTCAGGACTCCTAGGACTCCTGGGTCCTCGCCACCTCGCATGGAAAAACACTGTGTACCCAATGTGTACCCAATTCTTAGGGTACCCAACCAAATACAGGTACCTGGGCCCTTCGGATCGTTTCTCTGCAAGAAGAATGAAAGGCGACACTCTGCTCCCTTTGCTGCCCGTCTAGACTGCCGAGCTTTCAAAAGTCTTCCCGAACACAGGCCTAGCAGGTCTTCGGTGTTATGCCAATGATCCCCAAGGCTGAACCACTGCTGCTATGAAGAGACACTGTGTTTAGGGTTCATGCTGGGAACACTTCCCAGCCGCCTCTCTCTCGCTCTCTCTCTCTCTCTCTCTCTCTCTGCCAAGCAGAAGGTCGACTTCAGAGGCAGCCTGACAAATGTACAATTTGCCCCTGAAGGCTACGCCGGGTTTTGTAAGACACAAGGACAGTGTGGCCCATCCCCGGGAATTACGTCGTTGAGGCCATTCAGCCCACGCAGGACTACACTGGTGCCAAAGTCTTATCAGCGAAGGTCCAGGGTGCTGCTTGAGTCTCTTTCTGTTGGTCAGAAACTACAAGTGCATGTGCTGGGTTCAATTTTGATATTGGTTACCTAAAGCCAAGAGCATTATTTTCCCGGCGGGAGAGCTGAAAGTGCGGCCTCAAAGTGTCCTGAGAAACAGTGCGGTTCCTCGTGTTCTCTTCACAAGTAGAATGGCTATGTGCGGGGAAAGGGTGTTTGCCTAGAGAAACACTCTGTTTACTACGCCGTGCAGGAGGCCTCCAGGCGCCCTCTATCCATCAACGGAACACTCTACTGTTCCACAACGACCCAAGTGAGGTTCAGGTATTCCCTCCACGAATTGACGCGTGCAGAGGTTTTCCAGGAAACCTTAGGCGAGTAGTGCATTGAAGTTAGTATGCCTTTCCTAGGGTCCCCGCTGCCTCACCACGTCCCTTGGAAGAACACTGTGTACCGAGACTCTTCTTGGACCCCTGAGCACCTTTCCGCTGTCAAAGTCCTCCGGATCACCTCTTTGAATGCAGACTGAGAAGCGACAAAGTCTCCTCTTTGCTGTAGAGCTAGATAGCCACGACATTCAAAAGTGCCCCTGAACAGAGGTGTAGAAGGTCCTAGGTGGTATGCCAGCGGCTCCCACTGCTGACGCTGAGGAGCCATGTGAGACACGGTGCGTAGTGTTCATTTTGGGTGTACTTACCTACCGGCTCTTCCTGGCAAGCTGTAACTCGACCTTTGATGCAGTCTGGAAAATGGACAGTTTCCCCCCCGAACACTGCTAGGCTTTTGGCAGGTTCAGGGAGCACCTAAATCTGATACCTAGCACCTTTAAGAGTTCATGCCATTCGCACAGCGCACAACCAACTCCCTGGCTACAAAACTATTCAGAGAAGGTGCCACCGTCCTCCTGGGGTCCCCTTTGGTTCCTGAGAAACTATACGCACGTGGGCTGTGTGCAACTCTGAGACGGGGACCCTTAGAGAACTGTAGTACCTCCCAACGGGAAAGAAGGATCGTTCAGCGTGAAAGCTGCCTGAAATACAGTGCTCTGTCAGTCCATTCTTGCATGCTGGAATGTCTTTGGAAGGAAAGTGGAATTTTCTTGAGAGCGGTGGTGGGTTTCCGCTTCCATTCCTGGGGCATCCCAGAGCCGCCTTTACACAGAAGGAACACGACACTGAGCACCAAGCTGAAGGCAAGGTCCAGGAATTGCATCCACAAATGCCAGGCAGGCGTGCAGCATTTCCCCGGGAGCCCTACTCAAAGCAGTGGCTAAACGCTAGTGGGCTTCTCAGGACTCCTGGGACTCCCGCGCCCTCAGCACGTCTCACGGCAACACCATGTGTACCGGTTGTCACGTCTTAGGCGACCTACCGACGTACAGGCACCTAGGCCCTTCGCATCGTCTCTTGGAACGAAGAGTGAATTCAAAGCAAAACACTGCTCTCTTTGTTGCACCGTTGGATTGCCCATCTTTCAAAAGTCCTCCCGAACACGGGTCTGGCAGGTCTTAGGTGGACCGCAAGCGGTCCCCGCTGCTGAACCAGGACGGCAATGAAAACACCCCCTGCTTAGCGTTCGCACTGGGAACACGAAGCTGCCCTCGCTTGCCAAGCAGACCGTCGACTTTAGGCGCAGCCTGACAAACGGACTTCTTGCCCCTGCAACACTGCCTGAGCTATGGTAGGATACAAGGACACTTTTTGGCCTCACCTAAGGAATTATGTCGGTCACGCCTTTCAGCTCCCTGTGTGCCAAAGTTTTATCAGGGAAGGTCCAGGGTGCTCCTTGAGTCTCTTTTCGCCGGTCAGAAGCTACACGTACGTGTGCTGCGTCAAGTCTGACCGAGGGGCCTAATGAGAAAAGCATTATTTTCCCAACGGGAAAGCAGGACACTTGCGGCCTCAGATTTAAGTGAAAAACAGCGTTGTTGCCCGTGCCCTCTTCACAGTGGTAATGCCGAGTGATTGAACGGCAGGTTTCCTAGGCTAACAGACAGTTTCCTACTCGTTACAGGAGGCCTCCAGCAGCCCTTGTTCACATAACGGGAAAGCCAGACCTGTCCCCCAGGCTCAACGTAATGGCAGGGTTTCCACACACGACTTGACGTGTACAAACGATTTCCATGAACCCTTAGGGAAAGCAGCGCATTAACGCTGGAATTCTTCTCCCAGGACTCCCTCTGCCCCACCATGTCCCTTTGGAGGAACACTGTGCACTCAATGACTCCCGTTGACCGATTGAGCACCGTTCGGCGACCCAGGTACCTCCGGATCATCTCTTGGAACGCAGCATGAGAGGCAGCAAACTGTTGCCTTCGTTGGATAGAGAGATTGACAAGTCTTTCAACTGTGCCCCGACCCGAGTTCTGGAAAGTCTTCGGTGTGATGCCAGTGGCTCTCAGGGCTGACCCTGAGCTGCAATGTAACAAGCTCTGTGCTGACTGTTCATTCTCCGCTTATATACCTGCCATCTCTCCCTGCCCAGCAGAAACTCGACTTTACATGCCGTCCGGAAAACGAACGGTTTCCTCCTGAAGCCTGCTAGTCTTTTGGCAGGTTCAAGGACACCCAGATCTAGCTAGCGCCTTAAAACGCCTATGTCACTCGGACAGTGCTCATCTCCCTGCGCAAGATATTATTCTGAGAAGGTACCACAGTGCTTCTTCTGTCTCTTCTGGTGCTTGAGAAACTACACGTACGTGGGGCTGTGTTCAACTTTGATGCCTGGACCTTAGGAGAAACGTTGGATTGTCCCTAGTGGAACGAAGAATCCTCGTAGCCTCAAAGGTGCCTAAACACAGCGTTCCGCTAGTCTTCCCTTGCATGCTGGAACGTGTCTCAAAGGAAAGGGTGCTATGCAAGAAAGAAGAAAGGTCTTTCCACTTCCTTGCCTGAGGCGTGCCAGAGCCCCCTTCGCATGAAGGGCAGACCACACTGGTCACGAAGATCCAAACAAGGTCCGGGAACGGCATCCACAGTGCCTGCAGGCATGCAAAATTTGCCCAGAAGCCTTAGTCAAAGCAGTGGCTTGATGCTAGGGTGCTGGTTCAGGACTCCTAGGACTCCTGGGTCCTCACCACCTCGCATGGAAAAACACTGTGTACCCAATGTGTACCCAATTCTTAGGGGACCCAACCAAATACAGGTACCTGGGCCCTTCGGATCATTTCTCTGCAAGAAGAACGAAAGGCGACACTCTGCTCCCTTTGCTGCCCGTCTAGACTCCCGAGCTTTCAAAAGTCCTCCCGATCACAGGCCTAGCTGGTCTTCGGTGTTATGCCAATGATCCCCACGGCTGAACCACTGCTGCTATGAAGAGACACTGTGTTTACGGTTCATGCTGGGAACACTTCCCTGCTGCCTCTCTCTCTCTCTCTCTCTCTGTCTCTCTGCCAAGCAGAAGGTCGACTTCAGAGGCAGCCTGACAAACGTACAATTTGCCCCTGAATGCTACCCCGGGTTTTGTAAGACACAAGGACAGTTTGGCCCATCCCCGGGAATTACGTCGTTGAGGCCATTCAGCCCACGCAGGACTACCCTGGTGCCAAAGTCTTATCAGCGAAGGTCCAGGGTGCTGCTTGAGTCTCTTTCTGTTGGTCAGAAACTACAAGTGCATGTGCTGGGTTCAATTTTGATATTGGTTACCTAAAGCCAAGAGCATTATTTTCCCGGCGGGAGAGCTGAAAGTGCGGCCTCAAAGTGTCCTGAGAAACAGTGCGGTTCCTCGTGTTCTCTTCACAAGTAGAATGGCTATGTGCGGGGAAAGGGAGTTTGCCTAGAGAAACACTCTGTTTACTACGCCGTGCAGGAGGCCTCCAGGCGCCCTCTATCCATCAACGGAACACTCTACTGTTCCACAATGACCCAAGTGAGGTTCAGGTATTCCCTCCACGAATTGACGCGTGCAGAGGTTTTCCAGGAAACCTTAGGCGAGTAGTGCATTGAAGTTAGTATGCCTTTCCTAGGGTCCCCGCTGCCTCACCACGTCCCTTGGAAGAACACTGTGTACCGAGACTCTTCTTGGCCCCCTGAGCACCTTTCCACTGTCAAAGTTCTCTGGATCACCTCTTTGAATGCAGACTGAGAAGCGACAAAGTCTCCTCTTTGCTGTAGAGCTAGATAGCCACGACATTCAAAAGTGCCCCTGAACAGAGGTGTAGAAGGTCCTAGGTGGCATGCCAGGGGCTCCCACTGCTGACGCTGAGGAGCCATGTGAGACACGGTGCATAGTGTTCATTCTGGGTGTACTTACCTACCGGCTCTTCCTGGCAAGCTGTAACTCGACCTTTGATGCAGTCTGGAAAATGGACAGTTTCCCCCCCGAACACTGCTAGGCTTTTGGCAGGTTCAGGGAGCACCTAAATCTGATACCTAGCACCTTTAAGAGTTCATGCCATTCGCACAGCGCACAACCAACTCCCTGGCTACAAACCTATTCAGAGAAGGTGCCACCGTCCTCCTGGGGTCCCCTTCGGTTCCTGAGAAACTATACGCACGTGGGCTGTGTGCAACTCTGAGACCGGGACCCTTAGAGAACTGTAGTACCTCCCAACGGGAAAGAAGGATCGTTCAGCGTGAAAGCTGCCTGAAATACAGTGCTCTGTCAGTCCATTCTTGCATGCTGGAATGTCTTTGGAAGGAAAGTGGAATTTTCTTGAGAGCGGTGGTGGGTTTCCGCTTCCATTCCTGGGGCATCCCAGAGCCGCCTTTACACAGAAGGAACACGACACTGAGCGCCAAGCTGAAGGCAAGGTCCAGGAATTGCATCCACAAATGCCAGGCAGGCGTGCAGCATTTCCCAGGGAGCCCTACTCAAAGCAGTGGCTAAACGCTAGTGGGCTTTTCAGGACTCCTGGGACTCCCGCGCCCTCAGCACGTCTCACGGCAACACCATGTGTACCGGTTGTCACGTCTTAGGCGACCTACCAACGTACAGGCACCTAGGCCCTTCGCATCGTCTCTTGGAACGAAGAGTGAATTCAAGGCAAAACACTGCTCCCTTTGTTGGACTGTTGGATTGCCCATCTTTCAAAAGTCCTCCCGAACACGGGTCTGGCAGGTCTTAGGTGGACCGCAAGCGGTCCCCGCTGCTGAACCAGGACGGCAATGAAAACACCCCCTGCTTAGCGTTCGCACTGGGAACACGAAGCTGCCCTCGCTTGCCAAGCAGACCGTCGACTTTAGGCGCAGCCTGACAAACGGACTTCTTGCCCCTGCAACACTGCCTGAGCTCTGGTAGGATACAAGGACACTTTTTGGCCTCACCTAAGGAATTACGTCGGTCACGCCTTTCAGCTCCCTGTGTGCCAAAGTTTTATCAGGGAAGGTCCAGGGTGCTCCTTGAGTCTCTTTTCGCCGGTCAGAAGCTACACGTACGTGTGCTGCGTCAAGTCTGACCGAGGGGCCTAATGAGAAAAGCATTATTTTCCCAACGGGAAAGCAGGACACTTGCGGCCTCAGATTTAAGTGAAAAACAGCGTTGTTGCCCGTGCCCTCTTCACAGTGGTAATGCCGAGTGATTAAACGGCAGGTTTCCTAGGCTAACAGACAGTTTCCTACTCGTTACAGGAGGCCTCCAGCAGCCCTTGTTCACATAACGGGAAAGCCAGACCTGTCCCCCAGGCTCAACGTAATGGCAGGGTTTCCACGCACGACTTGACGTGTACAAACGATTTCCATGAACCCTTAGGGGAAGCAGCGCATTAACGCTGGAATGCTTCTCCCAGGACTCCCTCTGCCCCACCATGTCCCTTTGGAGGAACACTGTGCACTCAATGACTCCCATTGACCGATTGAGCACCGTTCGGCGACCCAGGTACCTCCGGATCATCTCTTGGAACGCAGCGTGAAAGGCAGCAAACTGTTGCCTTCGTTGGATAGAGAGATTGACAAGTCTTTCAACTGTGCCCCGACCCGAGTTCTGGAAAGTCTTCGGTGTGATGCCAGTGGCTCTCAGGGCTGACCCTGAGCTGCAATGTAACAAGCTCTGTGCTGACTGTTCATTCTCCGCTTACATACCTGCCGTCTCTCCCTGCCCAGCAGAAACTGGACTTTACATGCCGTCCGGAAAACGAACGGTTTCCTCCTGAAGCCTGCTAGTCTTTTGGCAGGTTCAAGGACACCCAGATCTAGCTAGCGCCTTAAAACGCCTATGTCACTCGGACAGTGCTCATCTCCCTGCGCAAGATATTATTCTGAGAAGGTACCACAGTGCTTCTTGTGTCTCTTCTGGTGCTTGAGAAACTACACGTACGTGGGGCTGTGTTCAACTTTGATGCCGGGACCTTAGGAGAAACGTTGGATTGTCCCTAGTTGAACGAAGAATCCTCGTAGCCTCAAAGGTGCCTAAACACAGCGTTCCGCTAGTCTTCCCTTGCATGCTGGAACGTGTCTCAAAGGAAAGGGTGCTATGCAAGAAAGAAGAAAGGTCATTCCACTTCCTTGCCTGAGGCGTGCCAGAGCCCCCTTCGCATAAAGGGCAGACCACACTGGTCACGAAGATCCAAACAAGGTCCGGGAACGGCATCCACAGTGCCTGCAGGCATGCAGCATTTGCCCAGAAGCCTTAGTCAAAGCAGTGGCTTGACGCTAGGGTGCTGGTTCAGGACTCCTAGGACTCCTGGGTCCTCACCACCTCGCATGGAAAAACACTGTGTACCCAATGTGTACCCAATTCTTAGGGGACCCAACCAAATACAGGTACCTGGGCCCTTCGGATCGTTTCTCTGCAAGAAGAATGAAAGGCGACACTCTGCTCCCTTCGCTGCCTGTCTAGACTGCCGAGCTTTCAAAAGTCCTCCCGAACACAGGCCTAGCAGGTCTTCGGTGTTATGCCAATGATCCCCACGGCTGAACCACTGCTGCTATGAAGAGACACTGTGTTTACGGTTCATGCTGGGAACACTTCCCTGCCGCCTCTCTCTCTCTCTCTCTCTCTCTCTCTCTCTCTCTCTGCCAAGCAGAAGGTCGACTTCAGAGGCAGCCTGACAAATGTACAATTTGGCCCTGAACGCTACCCTGGGTTTTGTAAGACACAAGGACAGTTTGGCCCATCCCCGGGAATTACGTCGTTGAGGCCATTCAGCCCACGCAGGACTACCCTGGTGCCAAAGTCTTATCAGCGAAGGTCCAGGGTGCTGCTTGAGTCTCTTTCTGTTGGTCAGAAACTACAAGTGCATGTGCTGGGTTCAATTTTGATATTGGTTACCTAAAGCCAAGAGCATTATTTTCCCGGCGGGAGAGCTGAAAGTGCGGCCTCAAAGTGTCCTGAGAAACAGTGCGGTTCCTCGTGTTCTCTTCACAAGTAGAATGGCTATGTGCGGGGAAAGGGAGTTTGCCTAGAGAAACACTCTGTTTACTACGCCGTGCAGGAGGCCTCCGGGCGCCCTCTATCCATCAACGGAACACTCTACTGTTCCACAACGACCCAAGTGAGGTTCAGGTATTCCCTCCACGAATTGACGCGTGCAGAGGTTTTCCAGGAAACCTTAGGCGAGTAGTGCATTGAAGTTAGTATGCCTTTCCTAGGGTCCCCGCTGCCTCACCACGTCCCTTGGAAGAACACTGTGTACCGAGACTCTTCTTGGCCCCCTGAGCACCTTTCCGCTGTCAAAGTCCTCCGGATCACCTCTTTGAATGCAGACTGAGAAGCGACAAAGTCTCCTCTTTGCTGTAGAGCTAGATAGCCACGACATTCAAAAGTGCCCCTGAACAGAGGTGTAGAAGGTCCTAGGTGGCATGCCAGGGGCTCCCACTGCTGACGCTGAGGAGCCATGTGAGACACGGTGCGTAGTGTTCATTCTGGGTGTACTTACCTACCGGCTCTTCCTGGCAAGCTGTAACTCGACCTTTGATGCAGTCTGGAAAATGGAGAGTTTCCCCCCCGAACACTGCTAGGCTTTTGGCAGGTTCAGGGAGCACCTAAATCTGATACCTAGCACCTTTAAGAGTTCATGCCATTCGCACAGCGCACAACCAACTCCCTGGCTACAAACCTATTCAGAGAAGGTGCCACCGTCCTCCTGGGGTCCCCTTCGGTTCCTGAGAAACTATACGCACGTGGGCTGTGTGCAACTCTGAGACCGGGACCCTTAGAGAACTGTAGTACCTCCCAACGGGAAAGAAGGATCGTTCAGCGTGAAAGCTGCCTGAAATACAGTGCTCTGTCAGTCCATTCTTGCATGCTGGAATGTCTTTGGAAGGAAAGTGGAATTTTCTTGAGAGCGGTGGTGGGTTTCCGCTTCCATTCCTGGGGCATCCCAGAGCCGCCTTTACACAGAAGGAACACGACACTGAGCGCCAAGCTGAAGGCAAGGTCCAGGAATTGCATCCACAAATGCCAGGCAGGCGTGCAGCATTTCCCAGGGAGCCCTACTCAAAGCAGTGGCTAAACGCTAGTGGGCTTTTCAGGACTCCTGGGACTCCCGCGCCCTCAGCACGTCTCACGGCAACACCATGTGTACCGGTTGTCACGTCTTAGGCGACCTACCGACGTACAGGCACCTAGGCCCTTCGCATCGTCTCTTGGAACGAAGAGTGAATTCAAGGCAAAACACTGCTCTCTTTGTTGCACCGTTGGATTGCCCATCTTTCAAAAGTCCTCCCGAACACGGGTCTGGCAGGTCTTAGGTGGACCGCAAGCGGTCCCCGCTGCTGAACCAGGACGGCAATGAAAACACCCCCTGCTTAGCGTTCGCACTGGGAACACGAAGCTGCCCTCGCTTGCCAAGCACACCGTCGACTTTAGGCGCAGCCTGACAAACGGACTTGTTGCCCCTGCAACACTGCCTGAGCTCTGGTAGGATACAAGGACACTTTTTGGCCTCACCTAAGGAATTACGTCCGTCACGCCTTTCAGCTCCCTGTGTGCCGAAGTTTTATCAGGGAAGGTCCAGGGTGCTCCTTGAGTCTCTTTTCGCCGGTCAGAAGCTACACGTACGTGTGCTGCGTCAAGTCTGACCGAGGGGCCTAATGAGAAAAGCATTATTTTCCCAACGGGAAAGCAGGACACTTGCGGCCTCAGATTTAAGTGAAAAACAGCGTTGTTGCCCGTGCCCTCTTCACAGTGGTAATGCCGAGTGATTGAACGGCAGGTTTCCTAGGCTAACAGACAGTTTCCTACTCGTTACAGGAGGCCTCCAGCAGCCCTTGTTCACATAACGGGAAAGCCAGACCTGTCCCCCAGGCTCAACGTAATGGCAGGGTTTCCACGCACGACTTGACGTGTACAAACGATTTCCATGAACCCTTAGGGGAAGCAGCGCATTAACGCTGGAATGCTTCTCCCAGGACTCCCTCTGCCCCACCATGTCCCTTTGGAGGAACACTGTGCACTCAATGACTCCCGTTGACCGATTGAGCACCGTTCGGCAACCCAGGTACCTCCGGATCATCTCTTGGAACGCAGCGTGAAAGGCAGCAAACTGTTGCCTTCGTTGGATAGAGAGATTGACAAGTCTTTCAACTGTGCCCCGACCCGAGTTCTGGAAAGTCTTCGGTGTGATGCCAGTGGCTCTCAGGGCTGACCCTGAGCTGCAATGTAACAAGCTCTGTGCTGACTGTTCATTCTC
Organism: Tursiops truncatus; assembly: GCF_011762595.2. Lineage (NCBI taxonomy): Eukaryota > Metazoa > Chordata > Mammalia > Artiodactyla > Delphinidae > Tursiops > Tursiops truncatus. The sequence goes on from NW_022983144.1 coordinate 66,996, forward strand.
CGCTTACATACCTGCCGTCTCTCCCTGCCCAGCAGAAACTCGACTTTACATGCCGTCCGGAAAACGAACGGTTTCCTCCTGAAGCCTGCTAGTCTTTTGGCAGGTTCAAGGACACCCAGATCTAGCTAGCGCCTTAAAACGCCTATGTCACTCGGACAGTGCTCATCTCCCTGCGCAAGATATTATTCTGAGAAGGTACCACAGTGCTTCTTGTGTCTCTTCTGGTGCTTGAGAAACTACACGTACGTGGGGCTGCTGTTCAACTTTGATGCCGGGACCTTAGGAGAAACGTTGGATTGTCCCTAGTTGAACGAAGAATCCTCGTAGCCTCAAAGGTGCCTAAACACAGCGTTCCGCTAGTCTTCCCTTGCATGCTGGAACGTGTCTCAAAGGAAAGGGTGCTATGCAAGAAAGAAGAAAGGTCATTCCACTTCCTTGCCTGAGGCGTGCCAGAGCCCCCTTCGCATAAAGGGCAGACCACACTGGTCACGAAGATCCAAACAAGGTCCGGGAACGGCATCCACAGTGCCTGCAGGCATGCAGCATTTGCCCAGAAGCCTTAGTCAAAGCAGTGGCTTGACGCTAGGGTGCTGGTTCAGGACTCCTAGGACTCCTGGGTCCTCACCACCTCGCATGGAAAAACACTGTGTACCCAATGTGTACCCAATTCTTAGGGGACCCAACCAAATACAGGTACCTGGGCCCTTCGGATCGTTTCTCTGCAAGAAGAATGAAAGGCGACACTCTGCTCCCTTCGCTGCCCGTCTAGACTGCCGAGCTTTCAAAAGTCCTCCCGAACACAGGCCTAGCAGGTCTTCGGTGTTATGTCAATGATCCCCACGGCTGAACCACTGCTGCTATGAAGAGACACTGTGTTTACGGTTCATGCTGGGAACACTTCCCTGCCGCCCCTCTCTCTCTCTCTCTCTCTCTCTGTCTCTCTCTCTCTCTCTGCCAAGCAGAAGGTCGACTTCAGAGGCAGCCTGACAAATGTACAATTTGCCCCTGAACGCTACCCCGGGTTTTGTAAGACACAAGGACAGTTTGGCCCATCCCCGGGAATTACGTCGTTGAGGCCATTCAGCCCACGCAGGACTACCCTGGTGCCAAAGTCTTATCAGCGAAGGTCCAGGGTGCTGCTTGAGTCTCTTTCTGTTGGTCAGAAACTACAAGTGCATGTGCTGGGTTCAATTTTGATATTGGTTACCTAAAGCCAAGAGCATTATTTTCCCGGCGGGAGAGCTGAAAGTGCGGCCTCAAAGTGTCCTGAGAAACAGTGCGGTTCCTCGTGTTCTCTTCACAAGTAGAATGGCTATGTGCGGGGAAAGGGAGTTTGCCTAGAGAAACACTCTGTTTACTACGCCATGCAGGAGGCCTCCAGGCGCCCTCTATCCATCAACGGAACACTCTACTGTTCCACAACGACCCAAGTGAGGTTCAGGTATTCCCTCCACGAATTGACGCGTGCAGAGGTTTTCCAGGAAACCTTAGGCGAGTAGTGCATTGAAGTTAGTATGCCTTTCCTAGGGTCCCCGCTGCCTCACCACGTCCCTTGGAAGAACACTGTGTACCGAGACTCTTCTTGGCCCCCTGAGCACCTTTCCGCTGTCAAAGTCCTCCGGATCACCTCTTTGAATGCAGACTGAGAAGCGACAAAGTCTCCTCTTTGCTGTAGAGCTAGATAGCCACGACATTCAAAAGTGCCCCTGAACAGAGGTGTAGAAGGTCCTAGGTGGCATGCCAGGGGCTCCCACTGCTGATGCAGAGGAGCCATGTGAGACACGGTGCGTAGTGTTCATTCTGGGTGTACTTACCTACCGGCTCTTCCTGGCAAGCTGTAACTCGACCTTTGATGCAGTCTGGAAAATGGACAGTTTCCCCCCCGAACACTGCTAGGCTTTTGGCAGGTTCAGGGAGCACCTAAATCTGATACCTAGCACCTTTAAGAGTTCATGCCATTCGCACAGCGCACAACCAACTCCCTGGCTACAAACCTATTCAGTGAAGGTGCCACTGTCCTCCTGGGGTCCCCTTCGGTTCCTGAGAACCTATACGCACGTGGGCTGTGTGCAACTCTGAGACCGGGACCCTTAGAGAACTGTAGTACCTCCCAACGGGAAAGAAGGATCGTTCAGCGTGAAAGCTGCCTGAAATACAGTGCTCTGTCAGTCCATTCTTGCATGCTGGAATGTCTTTGGAAGGAAAGTGGAATTTTCTTGAGAGCGGTGGTGGGTTTCCGCTTCCATTCCTGGGGCATCCCAGAGCCGCCTTTACACAGAAGGAACACGACACTGAGCGCCAAGCTGAAGGCAAGGTCCAGGAATTGCATCCACAAATGCCAGGCAGGCATGCAGCATTTCCCAGGGAGCCCTACTCAAAGCAGTGGCTAAACGCTAGTGGGCTTTTCAGGACTCCTGGGACTCCCGCGCCCTCATCACGTCTCACGGCAACACCATGTGTACCGGTTGTCACGTCTTAGGCGACCTACCGACGTACAGGCACCTAGGCCCTTCGCATCGTCTCTTGGAACGAAGAGTGAATTCAAGGCAAAACACTGCTCTCTTTGTTGCACCGTTGGATTGCCCATCTTTCAAAAGTCCTCCCGAACACGGGTCTGGCAGGTCTTAGGTGGACCGCAAGCGGTCCCCGCTGCTGAACCAGGACGGCAATGAAAACACCCCCTGCTTAGCGTTCGCACTGGGAACACGAAGCTGCCCTCGCTTGCCAAGCACACCGTCGACTTTAGGCGCAGCCTGACAAACGGACTTGTTGCCCCTGCAACACTGCCTGAGCTCTGGTAGGATACAAGGACACTTTTTGGCCTCACCTAAGGAATTACGTCGGTCACGCCTTTCAGCTCCCTGTGTGCCGAAGTTTTATCAGGGAAGGTCCAGGGTGCTCCTTGAGTCTCTTTTCGCCGGTCAGAAGCTACACGTACGTGTGCTGCGTCAAGTCTGACCGAGGGGCCTAATGAGAAAAGCATTATTTTCCCAACGGGAAAGCAGGACACTTGCGGCCTCAGATTTAAGTGAAAAACAGCGTTGTTGCCCGTGCCCTCTTCACAGTGGTAATGCCGAGTGATTGAACGGCAGGTTTCCTAGGCTAACAGACAGTTTCCTACTCGTTACAGGAGGCCTCCAGCAGCCCTTGTTCACATAACGGGAAAGCCAGACCTGTCCCCCAGGCTCAACGTAATGGCAGGGTTTCCACGCACGACTTGACGTGTACAAACGATTTCCATGAACCCTTAGGGGAAGCAGCGCATTAACGCTGGAATGCTTCTCCCAGGACTCCCTCTGCCCCACCATGTCCCTTTGGAGGAACACTGTGCACTCAATGACTCCCGTTGACCGATTGAGCACCGTTCGGCGACCCAGGTACCTCCGGATCACCTCTTGGAACGCAGCGTTAAAGGCAGCAAACTGTTGCCTTCGTTGGATAGAGGGATTGACAAGTCTTTCAACTGTGCCCTGACCCGAGTTCTGGAAAGTCTTCGGTGTGATGCCAGTGGCTCTCAGGGCTGACCCTGAGCTGCAATGTAACAAGCTCTGTGCTGACTGTTCATTCTCCGCTTACATACCTGCCGTCTCTCCCTGCCCAGCAGAAACTCGACTTTACATGCCGTCCGGAAAACGAACGGTTTCCTCCTGAAGCCTGCTAGTCTTTTGGCAGGTTCAAGGACACCCAGATCTAGCTAGCGCCTTAAAACGCCTATGTCACTCGGACAGTGCTCATCTCCCTGCGCAAGATATTATTCTGAGAAGGTACCACAGTGCTTCTTGTGTCTCTTCTGGTGCTTGAGAAACTACACGTACGTGGGGCTGCGTTCAACTTTGATGCCGGGACCTTAGGAGAAACGTTGGATTGTCCCTAGTTGAACGAAGAATCCTCGTAGCCTCAAAGGTGCCTAAACACAGCGTTCCGCTAGTCTTCCCTTGCATGCTGGAACGTGTCTCAAAGGAAAGGGTGCTATGCAAGAAAGAAGAAAGGTCTTTCCACTTCCTTGCCTGAGGCGTGCCAGAGCCCCCTTCGCATAAAGGGCAGACCACACTGGTCACGAAGATCCAAACAAGGTCCGGGAACGGCATCCACAGTGCCTGCAGGCATGCAGCATTTGCCCAGAAGCCTTAGTCAAAGCAGTGGCTTGACGCTAGGGTGCTGGTTCAGGACTCCTAGGACTCCTGGGTCCTCACCACCTCGCATGGAAAAACACTGTGTACCCAATGTGTACCCAATTCTTAGGGGACCCAACCAAATACAGGTACCTGGGCCCTTCGGATCGTTTCTCTGCAAGAAGAATGAAAGGCGACACTCTGCTCCCTTCGCTGCCCGTCTAGACTGCCGAGCTTTCAAAAGTCCTCCCGAACACAGGCCTAGCAGGTCTTCGGTGTTATGCCAATGATCCCCACGGCTGAACCACTGCTGCTATGAAGAGACACTGTGTTTACGGTTCATGCTGGGAACACTTCCCTGCCGCCCCTCTCTCTCTCTCCCTCTCTCTCTCTCTCTCTTCTCTCTCTCTTTCTCTCTGCCAAGCAGAAGGTCGACTTCAGAGGCAGCCTGACAAACGTACAATTTGGCCCTGAACGCTACCCTGGGTTTTGTAAGACACAAGGACAGTTTGGCCCATCCCCGGGAATTACGTCGTTGAGGCCATTCAGCCCACGCAGGACTACCCTGGTGCCAAAGTCTTATCAGCGAAGGTCCAGGGTGCTGCTTGAGTCTCTTTCTGTTGGTCAGAAACTACAAGTGCATGTGCTGGGTTCAATTTTGATATTGGTTACCTAAAGCCAAGAGCATTATTTTCCCGGCGGGAGAGCTGAAAGTGCGGCCTCAAAGTGTCCTGAGAAACAGTGCGGTTCCTCGTGTTCTCTTCACAAGTAGAATGGCTATGTGCGGGGAAAGGGAGTTTGCCTAGAGAAACACTCTGTTTACTACGCCATGCAGGAGGCCTCCGGGCGCCCTCTATCCATCAACGGAACACTCTACTGTTCCACAACGACCCAAGTGAGGTTCAGGTATTCCCTCCACGAATTGACGCGTGCAGAGGTTTTCCAGGAAACCTTAGGCGAGTAGTGCATTGAAGTTAGTATGCCTTTCCTAGGGTCCCCGCTGCCTCACCACGTCCCTTGGAAGAACACTGTGTACCGAGACTCTTCTTGGCCCCCTGAGCACCTTTCCGCTGTCAAAGTCCTCCGGATCACCTCTTTGAATGCAGACTGAGAAGCGACAAAGTCTCCTCTTTGCTGTAGAGCTAGATAGCCACGACATTCAAAAGTGCCCCTGAACAGAGGTGTAGAAGGTCCTAGGTGGCATGCCAGGGGCTCCCACTGCTGATGCTGAGGAGCCATGTGAGACACGGTGCGTAGTGTTCATTCTGGGTGTACTTACCTACCGGCTCTTCCTGGCAAGCTGTAACTCGACCTTTGATGCAGTCTGGAAAATGGAGAGTTTCCCCCCCGAACACTGCTAGGCTTTTGGCAGGTTCAGGGAGCACCTAAATCTGATACCTAGCACCTTTAAGAGTTCATGCCATTTGCACAGCGCACAACCAACTCCCTGGCTACAAACCTATTCAGAGAAGGTGCCACCGTCCTCCTGGGGTCCCCTTCGGTTCCTGAGAAACTATACGCACGTGGGCTGTGTGCAACTCTGAGACCGGGACCCTTAGAGAACTGTAGTACCTCCCAACGGGAAAGAAGGATCGTTCAGCGTGAAAGCTGCCTGAAATACAGTGCTCTGTCAGTCCATTCTTGCATGCTGGAATGTCTTTGGAAGGAAAGTGGAATTTTCTTGAGAGCGGTGGTGGGTTTCCGCTTCCATTCCTGGGGCATCCCAGAGCCGCCTTTACACAGAAGGAACACGACACTGAGCGCCAAGCTGAAGGCAAGGTCCAGGAATTGCATCCACAAATGCCAGGCAGGCGTGCAGCATTTCCCAGGGAGCCCTACTCAAAGCAGTGGCTAAACGCTAGTGGGCTTTTCAGGACTCCTGGGACTCCCGCGCCCTCAGCACGTCTCACGGCAACACCATGTGTACCGGTTGTCACGTCTTAGGCGACCTACCGACGTACAGGCACCTAGGCCCTTCGCATCGTCTCTTGGAACGAAGAGTGAATTCAAGGCAAAACACTGCTCTCTTTGTTGCACCGTTGGATTGCCCATCTTTCAAAAGTCCTCCCGAACACGGGTCTGGCAGGTCTTAGGTGGACCGCAAGCGGTCCCCGCTGCTGAACCAGGACGGCAATGAAAACACCCCCTGCTTAGCGTTCGCACTGGGAACACGAAGCTGCCCTCGCTTGCCAAGCAGACCGTCGACTTTAGGCGCAGCCTGACAAACGGACTTGTTGCCCCTGCAACACTGCCTGAGCTCTGGTAGGATACAAGGACACTTTTTGGCCTCACCTAAGGAATTACGTCGGTCACGCCTTTCAGCTCCCTGTGTGCCAAAGTTTTATCAGGGAAGGTCCAGGGTGCTCCTTGAGTCTCTTTTCGCCGGTCAGAAGCTACACGTACGTGTGCTGCGTCAAGTCTGACCGAGGGGCCTAATGAGAAAAGCATTATTTTCCCAACGGGAAAGCAGGACACTTGCGGCCTCAGATTTAAGTGAAGAACAGCGTTGTTGCCCGTGCCCTCTTCACAGTGGTAATGCCGAGTGATTGAACGGCAGGTTTCCTAGGCTAACAGACAGTTTCCTACTCGTTACAGGAGGCCTCCAGCAGCCCTTGTTCACATAACGGGAAAGCCAGACCTGTCCCCCAGGCTCAACGTAATGGCAGGGTTTCCACGCACGACTTGACGTGTACAAACGATTTCCATGAACCCTTAGGGGAAGCAGCGCATTAACGCTGGAATGCTTCTCCCAGGACTCCCTCTGCCCCACCATGTCCCTTTGGAGGAACACTGTGCACTCAATGACTCCCGTTGACCGATTGAGCACCGTTCGGCGACCCAGGTACCTCCGGATCACCTCTTGGAACGCAGTGTGAAAGGCAGCAAACTGTTGCCTTCGTTGGATAGAGAGATTGACAAGTCTTTCAACTGTGCCCCGACCCGAGTTCTGGAAAGTCTTCGGTGTGATGCCAGTGGCTCTCAGGGCTGACCCTGAGCTGCAATGTAACAAGCTCTGTGCTGACTGTTCATTCTCCGCTTACATACCTGCCGTCTCTCCCTGCCCAGCAGAAACTCGACTTTACATGCCGTCCGGAAAACGAACGGTTTCCTCCTGAAGCCTGCTAGTCTTTTGGCAGGTTCAAGGACACCCAGATCTAGCTAGCGCCTTAAAACGCCTATGTCACTCGGACAGTGCTCATCTCCCTGCGCAAGATATTATTCTGAGAAGGTACCACAGTGCTTCTTGTGTCTCTTCTGGTGCTTGAGAAACTACACGTACGTGGGGCTGCATTCACCTTTGATGCCGGGACCTTAGGAGAAACGTTGGATTGTCCCTAGTTGAACGAAGAATCCTCGTAGCCTCAAAGGTGCCTAAACACAGCGTTCCGCTAGTCTTCCCTTGCATGCTGGAACGTGTCTCAAAGGAAAGGGTGCTATGCAAGAAAGAAGAAAGGTCTTTCCACTTCCTTGCCTGAGGCGTGCCAGAGCCCCCTTCGCATAAAGGGCAGACCACACTGGTCACGAAGATCCAAACAAGGTCCGGGAACGGCATCCACAGTGCCTGCAGGCATGCAGCATTTGCCCAGAAGCCTTAGTCAAAGCAGTGGCTTGACGCTAGGGTGCTGGTTCAGGACTCCTAGGACTCCTGGGTCCTCACCACCTCGCATGGAAAAAACACTGTGTACCCAATGTGTACCCAATTCTTAGGGGACCCAACCAAATACAGGTACCTGGGCCCTTCGGATCGTTTCTCTGCAAGAAGAATGAAAGGCGACACTCTGCTCCCTTCGCTGCCCGTCTAGACTGCCGAGCTTTCAAAAGTCCTCCCGAACACAGGCCTAGCAGGTCTTCGGTGTTATGTCAATGATCCCCACGGCTGAACCACTGCTGCTATGAAGAGACACTGTGTTTACGGTTCATGCTGGGAACACTTCCCTGCCGCCCCTCTCTCTCTCTCTCCCTCTCTCTCTCTCTCTCTCTTCTCTCTCTCTTTCTCTCTGCCAAGCAGAAGGTCGACTTCAGAGGCAGCCTGACAAATGTACAATTTGGCCCTGAACGCTACCCTGGGTTTTGTAAGACACAAGGACAGTTTGGCCCATCCCCGGGAATTACGTCGTTGAGGCCATTCAGCCCACGCAGGACTACCCTGGTGCCACAGTCTTATCAGCGAAGGTCCAGGGTGCTGCTTGAGTCTCTTTCTGTTGGTCAGAAACTACAAGTGCATGTGCTGGGTTCAATTTTGATATTGGTTACCTAAAGCCAAGAGCATTATTTTCCCGGCGGGAGAGCTGAAAGTGCGGCCTCAAAGTGTCCTGAGAAACAGTGCGGTTCCTCGTGTTCTCTTCACAAGTAGAATGGCTATGTGCGGGGAAAGGGAGTTTGCCTAGAGAAACACTCTGTTTACTACGCCGTGCAGGAGGCCTCCGGGCGCCCTCTATCCATCAACGGAACACTCTACTGTTCCACAACGACCCAAGTGAGGTTCAGGTATTCCCTCCACGAATTGACGCGTGCAGAGGTTTTCCAGGAAACCTTAGGCGAGTAGTGCATTGAAGTTAGTATGCCTTTCCTAGGGTCCCCGCTGCCTCACCACGTCCCTTGGAAGAACACTGTGTACCGAGACTCTTCTTGGCCCCCTGAGCACCTTTCCGCTGTCAAAGTCCTCCGGATCACCTCTTTGAATGCAGACTGAGAAGCGACAAAGTCTCCTCTTTGCTGTAGAGCTAGATAGCCACGACATTCAAAAGTGCCCCTGAACAGAGGTGTAGAAGGTCCTAGGTGGCATGCCAGGGGCTCCCACTGCTGACGCTGAGGAGCCATGTGAGACACGGTGCGTAGTGTTCATTCTGGGTGTACTTACCTACCGGCTCTTCCTGGCAAGCTGTAACTCGACCTTTGATGCAGTCTGGAAAATGGACAGTTTCCCCCCCGAACACTGCTAGGCTTTTGGCAGGTTCAGGGAGCACCTAAATCTGATACCTAGCACCTTTAAGAGTTCATGCCATTCGCACAGCGCACAACCAACTCCCTGGCTACAAACCTATTCAGAGAAGGTGCCACCGTCCTCCTGGGGTCCCCTTCGGTTCCTGAGAAACTATACGCACGTGGGCTGTGTGCAACTCTGAGACCGGGACCCTTAGAGAACTGTAGTACCTCCCAACGGGAAAGAAGGATCGTTCAGCGTGAAAGCTGCCTGAAATACAGTGCTCTGTCAGTCCATTCTTGCATGCTGGAATGTCTTTGGAAGGAAAGTGGAATTTTCTTGAGAGCGGTGGTGGGTTTCCGCTTCCATTCCTGGGGCATCCCAGTGCCGCCTTTACACAGAAGGAACACGACACTGAGCGCCAAGCTGAAGGCAAGGTCCAGGAATTGCATCCACAAATGCCAGGCAGGCGTGCAGCATTTCCCAGGGAGCCCTACTCAAAGCAGTGGCTAAACGCTAGTGGGCTTTTCAGGACTCCTGGGACTCCCGCGCCCTCAGCACGTCTCACGGCAACACCATGTGTACCGGTTGTCACGTCTTAGGCGACCTACCGACGTACAGGCACCTAGGCCCTTCGCATCGTCTCTTGGAACGAAGAGTGAATTCAAGGCAAAACACTGCTCTCTTTGTTGCACCGTTGGATTGCCCATCTTTCAAAAGTCCTCCCGAACACGGGTCTGGCAGGTCTTAGGTGGACCGCAAGCGGTCCCCGCTGCTGAACCAGGACGGCAATGAAAACACCCCCTGCTTAGCGTTCGCACTGGGAACACGAAGCTGCCCTCGCTTGCCAAGCAGACCGTCGACTTCAGGCGCAGCCTGACAAACGGACTTGTTGCCCCTGCAACACTGCCTGAGCTCTGGTAGGATACAAGGACACTTTTTGGCCTCACCTAAGGAATTACGTCGGTCACGCCTTTCAGCTCCCTGTGTGCCAAAGTTTTATCAGGGAAGGTCCAGGGTGCTCCTTGAGTCTCTTTTCACCGGTCAGAAGCTACACGTACGTGTGCTGCGTCAAGTCTGACCGAGGGGCCTAATGAGAAAAGCATTATTTTCCCAACGGGAAAGCAGGACACTTGCGGCCTCAGATTTAAGTGAAAAACAGCGTTGTTGCCCGTGCCCTCTTCACAGTGGTAATGCCGAGTGATTGAACGGCAGGTTTCCTAGGCTAACAGACAGTTTCCTACTCGTTACAGGAGGCCTCCAGCAGCCCTTGTTCACATAACGGGAAAGCCAGACCTGTCCCCCAGGCTCAACGTAATGGCAGGGTTTCCACGCACGACTTGACGTGTACAAACGATTTCCATGAACCCTTAGGGGAAGCAGCGCATTAACGCTGGAATGCTTCTCCCAGGACTCCCTCTGCCCCACCATGTCCCTTTGGAGGAACACTGTGCACTCAATGACTCCCGTTGACCGATTGAGCACCGTTCGGCGACCCAGGTACCTCCGGATCACCTCTTGGAACGCAGTGTGAAAGGCAGCAAACTGTTGCCTTCGTTGGATAGAGAGATTGACAAGTCTTTCAACTGTGCCCCGACCCGAGTTCTGGAAAGTCTTCGGTGTGATGCCAGTGGCTCTCAGGGCTGACCCTGAGCTGCAATGTAACAAGCTCTGTGCTGACTGTTCATTCTCCGCTTACATACCTGCCGTCTCTCCCTGCCCAGCAGAAACTCGACTTTACATGCCGTCCGGAAAACGAACGGTTTCCTCCTGAAGCCTGCTAGTCTTTTGGCAGGTTCAAGGACACCCAGATCTAGCTAGCGCCTTAAAACGCCTATGTCACTCGGACAGTGCTCATCTCCCTGCGCAAGATATTATTCTGAGAAGGTACCACAGTGCTTCTTGTGTCTCTTCTGGTGCTTGAGAAACTACACGTACGTGGGGCTGCGTTCAACTTTGATGCCGGGACCTTAGGAGAAACGTTGGATTGTCCCTAGTTGAACGAAGAATCCTCGTAGCCTCAAAGGTGCCTAAACACAGCGTTCCGCTAGTCTTCCCTTGCATGCTGGAACGTGTCTCAAAGGAAAGGGTGCTATGCAAGAAAGAAGAAAGGTCATTTCCACTTCCTTGCCTGAGGCGTGCCAGAGCCCCCTTCGCATAAAGGGCAGACCACACTGGTCACGAAGATCCAAACAAGGTCCGGGAACGGCATCCACAGTGCCTGCAGGCATGCAGCATTTGCCCAGAAGCCTTAGTCAAAGCAGTGGCTTGACGCTAGGGTGCTGGTTCAGGACTCCTAGGACTCCTGGGTCCTCACCACCTCGCATGGAAAAACACTGTGTACCCAATGTGTACCCAATTCTTAGGGGACCCAACCAAATACAGGTACCTGGGCCCTTCGGATCGTTTCTCTGCAAGAAGAATGAAAGGCGACACTCTGCTCCCTTCGCTGCCCGTCTAGACTGCCGAGCTTTCAAAAGTCCTCCCGAACACAGGCCTAGCAGGTCTTCGGTGTTATGTCAATGATCCCCACGGCTGAACCACTGCTGCTATGAAGAGACACTGTGTTTACGGTTCATGCTGGGAACACTTCCCTGCCGCCCCTCTCTCTCTCTCTCCCTCTCTCTCTCTCTCTCTTCTCTCTCTCTTTCTCTCTGCCAAGCAGAAGGTCGACTTCAGAGGCAGCCTGACAAACTGTACAATTTGGCCCTGAACGCTACCCTGGGTTTTGTAAGACACAAGGACAGTTTGGCCCATCCCCGGGAATTACGTCGTTGAGGCCATTCAGCCCACGCAGGACTACCCTGGTGCCAAAGTCTTATCAGCGAAGGTCCAGGGTGCTGCTTGAGTCTCTTTCTGTTGGTCAGAAACTACAAGTGCATGTGCTGGGTTCAATTTTGATATTGGTTACCTAAAGCCAAGAGCATTATTTTCCCGGCGGGAGAGCTGAAAGTGCGGCCTCAAAGTGTCCTGAGAAACAGTGCGGTTCCTCGTGTTCTCTTCACAAGTAGAATGGCTATGTGCGGGGAAAGGGAGTTTGCCTAGAGAAACACTCTGTTTACTACGCCGTGCAGGAGGCCTCCGGGCGCCCTCTATCCATCAATGGAACACTCTACTGTTCCACAACGACGCAAGTGAAGTTCAGGTATTCCCTCCACGAATTGACGCGTGCAGAGGTTTTCCAGGAAACCTTAGGCGAGTAGTGCATTGAAGTTAGTATGCCTTTCCTAGGGTCCCCGCTGCCTCACCACGTCCCTTGGAAGAACACTGTGTACCGAGACTCTTCTTGGCCCCCTGAGCACCTTTCCGCTGTCAAAGTCCTCCGGATCACCTCTTTGAATGCAGACTGAGAAGCGACAAAGTCTCCTCTTTGCTGTAGAGCTAGATAGCCACGACATTCAAAAGTGCCCCTGAACAGAGGTGTAGAAGGTCCTAGGTGGCATGCCAGGGGCTCCCACTGCTGATGCAGAGGAGCCATGTGAGACACGGTGCATAGTGTTCATTCTGGGTGTACTTACCTACCGGCTCTTCCTGGCAAGCTGTAACTCGACCTTTGATGCAGTCTGGAAAATGGACAGTTTCCCCCCCGAACACTGCTAGGCTTTTGGCAGGTTCAGGGAGCACCTAAATCTGATACCTAGCACCTTTAAGAGTTCATGCCATTCGCACAGCGCACAACCAACTCCCTGGCTACAAACCTATTCAGAGAAGGTGCCACCGTCCTCCTGGGGTCCCCTTCGGTTCCTGAGAAACTATACGCACGTGGGCTGTGTGCAACTCTGAGACCGGGACCCTTAGAGAACTGTAGTACCTCCCAACGGGAAAGAAGGATCTTTCAGCGTGAAAGCTGCCTGAAATACAGTGCTCTGTCAGTCCATTCTTGCATGCTGGAATGTCTTTGGAAGGAAAGTGGAATTTTCTTGAGAGCGGTGGTGGGTTTCCGCTTCCATTCCTGGGGCATCCCAGAGCCGCCTTTACACAGAAGGAACACGACACTGAGCGCCAAGCTGAAGGCAAGGTCCAGGAATTGCATCCACAAATGCCAGGCAGGCGTGCAGCATTTCCCAGGGAGCCCTACTCAAAGCAGTGGCTAAACGCTAGTGGGCTTTTCAGGACTCCTGGGACTCCCGCGCCCTCATCACGTCTCACGGCAACACCATGTGTACCGGTTGTCACGTCTTAGGCGACCTACCGACGTACAGGCACCTAGGCCCTTCGCATCGTCTCTTGGAACGAAGAGTGAATTCAAGGCAAAACACTGCTCTCTTTGTTGCACCGTTGGATTGCCCATCTTTCAAAAGTCCTCCCGAACACGGGTCTGGCAGGTCTTAGGTGGACCGCAAGCGGTCCCCGCTGCTGAACCAGGACGGCAATGAAAACACCCCCTGCTTAGCGTTCGCACTGGGAACACGAAGCTGCCCTCGCTTGCCAAGCAGCACCGTCGACTTTAGGCGCAGCCTGACAAACGGACTTGTTGCCCCTGCAACACTGCCTGAGCTCTGGTAGGATACAAGGACACTTTTTGGCCTCACCTAAGGAATTACGTCGGTCACGCCTTTCAGCTCCCTGTGTGCCAAAGTTTTATCAGGGAAGGTCCAGGGTGCTCCTTGAGTCTCTTTTCGCCGGTCAGAAGCTACACGTACGTGTGCTGCGTCAAGTCTGACCGAGGGGCCTAATGAGAAAAGCATTATTTTCCCAACGGGAAAGCAGGACACTTGCGGCCTCAGATTTAAGTGAAGAACAGCGTTGTTGCCCGTGCCCTCTTCACAGTGGTAATGCCGAGTGATTGAACGGCAGGTTTCCTAGGCTAACAGACAGTTTCCTACTCGTTACAGGAGGCCTCCAGCAGCCCTTGTTCACATAACGGGAAAGCCAGACCTGTCCCCCAGGCTCAACGTAATGGCAGGGTTTCCACGCACGACTTGACGTGTACAAACGATTTCCATGAACCCTTAGGGGAAGCAGCGCATTAACGCTGGAATGCTTCTCCCAGGACTCCCTCTGCCCCACCATGTCCCTTTGGAGGAACACTGTGCACTCAATGACTCCCGTTGACCGATTGAGCACCGTTCGGCGACCCAGGTACCTCCGGATCACCTCTTGGAACGCAGTGTGAAAGGCAGCAAACTGTTGCCTTCGTTGGATAGAGAGATTGACAAGTCTTTCAACTGTGCCCTGACCCGAGTTCTGGAAAGTCTTCGGTGTGATGCCAGTGGCTCTCAGGGCTGACCCTGAGCTGCAATGTAACAAGCTCTGTGCTGACTGTTCATTCTCCGCTTACATACCTGCCGTCTCTCCCTGCCCAGCAGAAACTCGACTTTACATGCCGTCCGGAAAACGAACGGTTTCCTCCTGAAGCCTGCTAGTCTTTTGGCAGGTTCAAGGACACCCAGATCTAGCTAGCGCCTTAAAACGCCTATGTCACTCGGACAGTGCTCATCTCCCTGCGCAAGATATTATTCTGAGAAGGTACCACAGTGCTTCTTGTGTCTCTTCTGGTGCTTGAGAAACTACACGTACGTGGGGCTGCATTCACCTTTGATGCCGGGACCTTAGGAGAAACGTTGGATTGTCCCTAGTTGAACGAAGAATCCTCGTAGCCTCAAAGGTGCCTAAACACAGCGTTCCGCTAGTCTTCCCTTGCATGCTGGAACGTGTCTCAAAGGAAAGGGTGCTATGCAAGAAAGAAGAAAGGTCATTCCACTTCCTTGCCTGAGGCGTGCCAGAGCCCCCTTCGCATAAAGGGCAGACCACACTGGTCACGAAGATCCAAACAAGGTCCGGGAACGGCATCCACAGTGCCTGCAGGCATGCAGCATTTGCCCAGAAGCCTTAGTCAAAGCAGTGGCTTGACGCTAGGGTGCTGGTTCAGGACTCCTAGGACTCCTGGGTCCTCACCACCTCGCATGGAGAAACACTGTGTACCCAATGTGTACCCAATTCTTAGGGGACCCAACCAAATACAGGTACCTGGGCCCTTCGGATCGTTTCTCTGCAAGAAGAATGAAAGGCGACACTCTGCTCCCTTCGCTGCCCGTCTAGACTGCCGAGCTTTCAAAAGTCCTCCCGAACACAGGCCTAGCAGGTCTTCGGTGTTATGTCAATGATCCCCACGGCTGAACCACTGCTGCTATGAAGAGACACTGTGTTTACGGTTCATGCTGGGAACACTTCCCTGCCGCCCCTCTCTCTCTCTCTCCCTCTCTCTCTCTCTCTCTCTTCTCTCTCTCTTTCTCTCTGCCAAGCAGAAGGTCGACTTCAGAGGCAGCCTGACAAATGTACAATTTGGCCCTGAACGCTACCCTGGGTTTTGTAAGACACAAGGACAGTTTGGCCCATCCCCGGGAATTACGTCGTTGAGGCCATTCAGCCCACGCAGGACTACCCTGGTGCCAAAGTCTTATCAGCGAAGGTCCAGGGTGCTGCTTGAGTCTCTTTCTGTTGGTCAGAAACTACAAGTGCATGTGCTGGGTTCAATTTTGATATTGGTTACCTAAAGCCAAGAGCATTATTTTCCCGGCGGGAGAGCTGAAAGTGCGGCCTCAAAGTGTCCTGAGAAACAGTGCGGTTCCTCGTGTTCTCTTCACAAGTAGAATGGCTATGTGCGGGGAAAGGGAGTTTGCCTAGAGAAACACTCTGTTTACTACGCCGTGCAGGAGGCCTCCGGGCGCCCTCTATCCATCAACGGAACACTCTACTGTTCCAAAACGACCCAAGTGAGGTTCAGGTATTCCCTCCACGAATTGACGCGTGCAGAGGTTTTCCAGGAAACCTTAGGCGAGTAGTGCATTGAAGTTAGTATGCCTTTCCTAGGGTCCCCGCTGCCTCACCACGTCCCTTGGAAGAACACTGTGTCCCGAGACTCTTCTTGGCCCCCTGAGCACCTTTCCGCTGTCAAAGTCCTCCGGATCACCTCTTTGAATGCAGACTGAGAAGCGACAAAGTCTCCTCTTTGCTGTAGAGCTAGATAGCCACGACATTCAAAAGTGCCCCTGAACAGAGGTGTAGAAGGTCCTAGGTGGCATGCCAGGGGCTCCCACTGCTGACGCTGAGGAGCCATGTGAGACACGGTGCGTAGTGTTCATTCTGGGTGTACTTACCTACCGGCTCTTCCTGGCAAGCTGTAACTCGACCTTTGATGCAGTCTGGAAAATGGAGAGTTTCCCCCCCGAACACTGCTAGGCTTTTGGCAGGTTCAGGGAGCACCTAAATCTGATACCTAGCACCTTTAAGAGTTCATGCCATTCGCACAGCGCACAACCAACTCCCTGGCTACAAACCTATTCAGAGAAGGTGCCACCGTCCTCCTGGGGTCCCCTTCGGTTCCTGAGAAACTATACGCACGTGGGCTGTGTGCAACTCTGAGACCGGGACCCTTAGAGAACTGTAGTACCTCCCAACGGGAAAGAAGGATCGTTCAGCGTGAAAGCTGCCTGAAATACAGTGCTCTGTCAGTCCATTCTTGCATGCTGGAATGTCTTTGGAAGGAAAGTGGAATTTTCTTGAGAGCGGTGGTGGGTTTCCGCTTCCATTCCTGGGGCATCCCAGAGCCGCCTTTACACAGAAGGAACACGACACTGAGCACCAAGCTGAAGGCAAGGTCCAGGAATTGCATCCACAAATGCCAGGCAGGCGTGCAGCATTTCCCAGGGAGCCCTACTCAAAGCAGTGGCTAAACGCTAGTGGGCTTTTCAGGACTCCTGGGACTCCCGCGCCCTCATCACGTCTCACGGCAACACCATGTGTACCGGTTGTCACGTCTTAGGCGACCTACCGACGTACAGGCACCTAGGCCCTTCGCATCGTCTCTTGGAACGAAGAGTGAATTCAAGGCAAAACACTGCTCTCTTTGTTGCACCGTTGGATTGCCCATCTTTCAAAAGTCCTCCCGAACACGGGTCTGGCAGGTCTTAGGTGGACCGCAAGCGGTCCCCGCTGCTGAACCAGGACGGCAATGAAAACACCCCCTGCTTAGCGTTCGCACTGGGAACACGAAGCTGCCCTCGCTTGCCAAGCAGACCGTCGACTTCAGGCGCAGCCTGACAAACGGACTTGTTGCCCCTGCAACACTGCCTGAGCTCTGGTAGGATACAAGGACACTTTTTGGCCTCACCTAAGGAATTACGTCCGTCACGCCTTTCAGCTCCCTGTGTGCCGAAGTTTTATCAGGGAAGGTCCAGGGTGCTCCTTGAGTCTCTTTTTGCCGGTCAGAAGCTACACGTACGTGTGCTGCGTCAAGTCTGACCGAGGGGCCTAATGAGAAAAGCATTATTTTCCCAACGGGAAAGCAGGACACTTGCGGCCTCAGATTTAAGTGAAGAACAGCGTTGTTGCCCGTGCCCTCTTCACAGTGGTAATGCCGAGTGATTGAACGGCAGGTTTCCTAGGCTAACAGACAGTTTCCTACTCGTTACAGGAGGCCTCCAGCAGCCCTTGTTCACATAACGGGAAAGCCAGACCTGTCCCCCAGGCTCAACGTAATGGCAGGGTTTCCACGCACGACTTGACGTGTACAAACGATTTCCATGAACCCTTAGGGGAAGCAGCGCATTAACGCTGGAATGCTTCTCCCAGGACTCCCTCTGCCCCACCATGTCCCTTTGGAGGAACACTGTGCACTCAATGACTCCCGTTGACCGATTGAGCACCGTTCGGCGACCCAGGTACCTCCGGATCACCTCTTGGAACGCAGTGTGAAAGGCAGCAAACTGTTGCCTTCGTTGGATAGAGAGATTGACAAGTCTTTCAACTGTGCCCCGACCCGAGTTCTGGAAAGTCTTCGGTGTGATGCCAGTGGCTCTCAGGGCTGACCCTGAGCTGCAATGTAACAAGCTCTGTGCTGACTGTTCATTCTCCGCTTACATACCTGCCGTCTCTCCCTGCCCAGCAGAAACTCGACTTTACATGCCGTCCGGAAAACGAACGGTTTCCTCCTGAAGCCTGCTAGTCTTTTGGCAGGTTCAAGGACACCCAGATCTAGCTAGCGCCTTAAAACGCCTATGTCACTCGGACAGTGCTCATCTCCCTGCGCAAGATATTATTCTGAGAAGGTACCACAGTGCTTCTTGTGTCTCTTCTGGTGCTTGAGAAACTACACGTACGTGGGGCTGCATTCACCTTTGATGCCGGGACCTTAGGAGAAACGTTGGATTGTCCCTAGTTGAACGAAGAATCCTCGTAGCCTCAAAGGTGCCTAAACACAGCGTTCCGCTAGTCTTCCCTTGCATGCTGGAACGTGTCTCAAAGGAAAGGGTGCTATGCAAGAAAGAAGAAAGGTCATTCCACTTCCTTGCCTGAGGCGTGCCAGAGCCCCCTTCGCATAAAGGGCAGACCACACTGGTCACGAAGATCCAAACAAGGTCCGGGAACGGCATCCACAGTGCCTGCAGGCATGCAGCATTTGCCCAGAAGCCTTAGTCAAAGCAGTGGCTTGACGCTAGGGTGCTGGTTCAGGACTCCTAGGACTCCTGGGTCCTCACCACCTCGCATGGAGAAACACTGTGTACCCAATGTGTACCCAATTCTTAGGGGACCCAACCAAATACAGGTACCTGGGCCCTTCGGATCGTTTCTCTGCAAGAAGAATGAAAGGCGACACTCTGCTCCCTTCGCTGCCCGTCTAGACTGCCGAGCTTTCAAAAGTCCTCCCGAACACAGGCCTAGCAGGTCTTCGGTGTTATGTCAATGATCCCCACGGCTGAACCACTGCTGCTATGAAGAGACACTGTGTTTACGGTTCATGCTGGGAACACTTCCCTGCCGCCCCTCTCTCTCTCTCTCCCTCTCTCTCTCTCTCTCTCTTCTCTCTCTCTTTCTCTCTGCCAAGCAGAAGGTCGACTTCAGAGGCAGCCTGACAAATGTACAATTTGGCCCTGAACGCTACCCTGGGTTTTGTAAGACACAAGGACAGTTTGGCCCATCCCCGGGAATTACGTCGTTGAGGCCATTCAGCCCACGCAGGACTACCCTGGTGCCACAGTCTTATCAGCGAAGGTCCAGGGTGCTGCTTGAGTCTCTTTCTGTTGGTCAGAAACTACAAGTGCATGTGCTGGGTTCAATTTTGATATTGGTTACCTAAAGCCAAGAGCATTATTTTCCCGGCGGGAGAGCTGAAAGTGCGGCCTCAAAGTGTCCTGAGAAACAGTGCGGTTCCTCGTGTTCTCTTCACAAGTAGAATGGCTATGTGCGGGGAAAGGGAGTTTGCCTAGAGAAACACTCTGTTTACTACGCCGTGCAGGAGGCCTCCGGGCGCCCTCTATCCATCAACGGAACACTCTACTGTTCCAAAACGACCCAAGTGAGGTTCAGGTATTCCCTCCACGAATTGACGCGTGCAGAGGTTTTCCAGGAAACCTTAGGCGAGTAGTGCATTGAAGTTAGTATGCCTTTCCTAGGGTCCCCGCTGCCTCACCACGTCCCTTGGAAGAACACTGTGTACCGAGACTCTTCTTGGCCCCCTGAGCACCTTTCCGCTGTCAAAGTCCTCCGGATCACCTCTTTGAATGCAGACTGAGAAGCGACAAAGTCTCCTCTTTGCTGTAGAGCTAGATAGCCACGACATTCAAAAGTGCCCCTGAACAGAGGTGTAGAAGGTCCTAGGTGGCATGCCAGGGGCTCCCACTGCTGACGCTGAGGAGCCATGTGAGACACGGTGCGTAGTGTTCATTCTGGGTGTACTTACCTACCGGCTCTTCCTGGCAAGCTGTAACTCGACCTTTGATGCAGTCTGGAAAATGGAGAGTTTCCCCCCCGAACACTGCTAGGCTTTTGGCAGGTTCAGGGAGCACCTAAATCTGATACCTAGCACCTTTAAGAGTTCATGCCATTCGCACAGCGCACAACCAACTCCCTGGCTACAAACCTATTCAGAGAAGGTGCCACCGTCCTCCTGGGGTCCCCTTCGGTTCCTGAGAAACTATACGCACGTGGGCTGTGTGCAACTCTGAGACCGGGACCCTTAGAGAACTGTAGTACCTCCCAACGGGAAAGAAGGATCGTTCAGCGTGAAAGCTGCCTGAAATACAGTGCTCTGTCAGTCCATTCTTGCATGCTGGAATGTCTTTGGAAGGAAAGTGGAATTTTCTTGAGAGCGGTGGTGGGTTTCCGCTTCCATTCCTGGGGCATCCCAGAGCCGCCTTTACACAGAAGGAACACGACACTGAGCGCCAAGCTGAAGGCAAGGTCCAGGAATTGCATCCACAAATGCCAGGCAGGCGTGCAGCATTTCCCAGGGAGCCCTACTCAAAGCAGTGGCTAAACGCTAGTGGGCTTTTCAGGACTCCTGGGACTCCCGCGCCCTCAGCACGTCTCACGGCAACACCATGTGTACCGGTTGTCACGTCTTAGGCGACCTACCGACGTACAGGCACCTAGGCCCTTCGCATCGTCTCTTGGAACGAAGAGTGAATTCAAGGCAAAACACTGCTCTCTTTGTTGCACCGTTGGATTGCCCATCTTTCAAAAGTCCTCCCGAACACGGGTCTGGCAGGTCTTAGGTGGACCGCAAGCGGTCCCCGCTGCTGAACCAGGACGGCAATGAAAACACCCCCTGCTTAGCGTTCGCACTGGGAACACGAAGCTGCCCTCGCTTGCCAAGCAGACCGTCGACTTTAGGCGCAGCCTGACAAACGGACTTGTTGCCCCTGCAACACTGCCTGAGCTCTGGTAGGATACAAGGACACTTTTTGGCCTCACCTAAGGAATTACGTCCGGTCACGCCTTTCAGCTCCCTGTGTGCCGAAGTTTTATCAGGGAAGGTCCAGGGTGCTCCTTGAGTCTCTTTTCGCCGGTCAGAAGCTACACGTACGTGTGCTGCGTCAAGTCTGACCGAGGGGCCTAATGAGAAAAGCATTATTTTCCCAACGGGAAAGCAGGACACTTGCGGCCTCAGATTTAAGTGAAAACAGCGTTGTTGCCCGTGCCCTCTTCACAGTGGTAATGCCGAGTGATTGAACGGCAGGTTTCCTAGGCTAACAGACAGTTTCCTACTCGTTACAGGAGGCCTCCAGCAGCCCTTGTTCACATAACGGGAAAGCCAGACCTGTCCCCCAGGCTCAACGTAATGGCAGGGTTTCCACGCACGACTTGACGTGTACAAACGATTTCCATGAACCCTTAGGGGAAGCAGCGCATTAACGCTGGAATGCTTCTCCCAGGACTCCCTCTGCCCCACCATGTCCCTTTGGAGGAACACTGTGCACTCAATGACTCCCGTTGACCGATTGAGCACCGTTCGGCGACCCAGGTACCTCCGGATCACCTCTTGGAACGCAGTGTGAAAGGCAGCAAACTGTTGCCTTCGTTGGATAGAGAGATTGACAAGTCTTTCAACTGTGCCCCGACCCGAGTTCTGGAAAGTCTTCGGTGTGATGCCAGTGGCTCTCAGGGCTGACCCTGAGCTGCAATGTAACAAGCTCTGTGCTGACTGTTCATTCTCCGCTTACATACCTGCCGTCTCTCCCTGCCCAGCAGAAACTCGACTTTACATGCCGTCCGGAAAACGAACGGTTTCCTCCTGAAGCCTGCTAGTCTTTTGGCAGGTTCAAGGACACCCAGATCTAGCTAGCGCCTTAAAACGCCTATGTCACTCGGACAGTGCTCATCTCCCTGCGCAAGATATTATTCTGAGAAGGTACCACAGTGCTTCTTGTGTCTCTTCTGGTGCTTGAGAAACTACACGTACGTGGGGCTGCATTCAACTTTGATGCCGGGACCTTAGGAGAAACGTTGGATTGTCCCTAGTTGAACGAAGAATCCTCGTAGCCTCAAAGGTGCCTAAACACAGCGTTCCGCTAGTCTTCCCTTGCATGCTGGAACGTGTCTCAAAGGAAAGGGTGCTATGCAAGAAAGAAGAAAGGTCATTCCACTTCCTTGCCTGAGGCGTGCCAGAGCCCCCTTCGCATAAAGGGCAGACCACACTGGTCACGAAGATCCAAACAAGGTCCGGGAACGGCATCCACAGTGCCTGCAGGCATGCAGCATTTGCCCAGAAGCCTTAGTCAAAGCAGTGGCTTGACGCTAGGGTGCTGGTTCAGGACTCCTAGGACTCCTGGGTCCTCACCACCTCGCATGGAAAAACACTGTGTACCCAATGTGTACCCAATTCTTAGGGGACCCAACCAAATACAGGTACCTGGGCCCTTCGGATCGTTTCTCTGCAAGAAGAATGAAAGGCGACACTCTGCTCCCTTCGCTGCCCGTCTAGACTGCCGAGCTTTCAAAAGTCCTCCCGAACACAGGCCTAGCAGGTCTTCGGTGTTATGTCAATGATCCCCACGGCTGAACCACTGCTGCTATGAAGAGACACTGTGTTTACGGTTCATGCTGGGAACACTTCCCTGCCGCCCCTCTCTCTCTCTCTCCCTCTCTCTCTCTCTCTCTCTTCTCTCTCTCTTTCTCTCTGCCAAGCAGAAGGTCGACTTCAGAGGCAGCCTGACAAATGTACAATTTGGCCCTGAACGCTACCCTGGGTTTTGTAAGACACAAGGACAGTTTGGCCCATCCCCGGGAATTACGTCGTTGAGGCCATTCAGCCCACGCAGGACTACCCTGGTGCCAAAGTCTTATCAGCGAAGGTCCAGGGTGCTGCTTGAGTCTCTTTCTGTTGGTCAGAAACTACAAGTGCATGTGCTGGGTTCAATTTTGATATTGGTTACCTAAAGCCAAGAGCATTATTTTCCCGGCGGGAGAGCTGAAAGTGCGGCCTCAAAGTGTCCTGAGAAACAGTGCGGTTCCTCGTGTTCTCTTCACAAGTAGAATGGCTATGTGCGGGGAAAGGGAGTTTGCCTAGAGAAACACTCTGTTTACTACGCCGTGCAGGAGGCCTCCGGGCACCCTCTATCCATCAACGGAACACTCTACTGTTCCAAAACGACCCAAGTGAGGTTCAGGTATTCCCTCCACGAATTGACGCGTGCAGAGGTTTTCCAGGAAACCTTAGGCGAGTAGTGCATTGAAGTTAGTATGCCTTTCCTAGGGTCCCCGCTGCCTCACCACGTCCCTTGGAAGAACACTGTGTACCGAGACTCTTCTTGGCCCCCTGAGCACCTTTCCGCTGTCAAAGTCCTCCGGATCACCTCTTTGAATGCAGACTGAGAAGCGACAAAGTCTCCTCTTTGCTGTAGAGCTAGATAGCCACGACATTCAAAAGTGCCCCTGAACAGAGGTGTAGAAGGTCCTAGGTGGCATGCCAGGGGCTCCCACTGCTGACGCTGAGGAGCCATGTGAGACACGGTGCGTAGTGTTCATTCTGGGTGTACTTACCTACCGGCTCTTCCTGGCAAGCTGTAACTCGACCTTTGATGCAGTCTGGAAAATGGAGAGTTTCCCCCCCGAACACTGCTAGGCTTTTGGCAGGTTCAGGGAGCACCTAAATCTGATACCTAGCACCTTTAAGAGTTCATGCCATTCGCACAGCGCACAACCAACTCCCTGGCTACAAACCTATTCAGAGAAGGTGCCACCGTCCTCCTGGGGTCCCCTTCGGTTCCTGAGAAACTATACGCACGTGGGCTGTGTGCAACTCTGAGACCGGGACCCTTAGAGAACTGTAGTACCTCCCAACGGGAAAGAAGGATCGTTCAGCGTGAAAGCTGCCTGAAATACAGTGCTCTGTCAGTCCATTCTTGCATGCTGGAATGTCTTTGGAAGGAAAGTGGAATTTTCTTGAGAGCGGTGGTGGGTTTCCGCTTCCATTCCTGGGGCATCCCAGAGCCGCCTTTACACAGAAGGAACACGACACTGAGCGCCAAGCTGAAGGCAAGGTCCAGGAATTGCATCCACAAATGCCAGGCAGGCGTGCAGCATTTCCCAGGGAGCCCTACTCAAAGCAGTGGCTAAACGCTAGTGGGCTTTTCAGGACTCCTGGGACTCCCGCGCCCTCATCACGTCTCACGGCAACACCATGTGTACCGGTTGTCACGTCTTAGGCGACCTACCGACGTACAGGCACCTAGGCCCTTCGCATCGTCTCTTGGAACGAAGAGTGAATTCAAGGCAAAACACTGCTCTCTTTGTTGCACCGTTGGATTGCCCATCTTTCAAAAGTCCTCCCGAACACGGGTCTGGCAGGTCTTAGGTGGACCGCAAGCGGTCCCCGCTGCTGAACCAGGACGGCAATGAAAACACCCCCTGCTTAGCGTTCGCACTGGGAACACGAAGCTGCCCTCGCTTGCCAAGCACACCGTCGACTTTAGGCGCAGCCTGACAAACGGACTTGTTGCCCCTGCAACACTGCCTGAGCTCTGGTAGGATACAAGGACACTTTTTGGCCTCACCTAAGGAATTACGTCCGTCACGCCTTTCAGCTCCCTGTGTGCCGAAGTTTTATCAGGGAAGGTCCAGGGTGCTCCTTGAGTCTCTTTTCGCCGGTCAGAAGCTACACGTACGTGTGCTGCGTCAAGTCTGACCGAGGGGCCTAATGAGAAAAGCATTATTTTCCCAACGGGAAAGCAGGACACTTGCGGCCTCAGATTTAAGTGAAGAACAGCGTTGTTGCCCGTGCCCTCTTCACAGTGGTAATGCCGAGTGATTGAACGGCAGGTTTCCTAGGCTAACAGACAGTTTCCTACTCGTTACAGGAGGCCTCCAGCAGCCCTTGTTCACATAACGGGAAAGCCAGACCTGTCCCCCAGGCTCAACGTAATGGCAGGGTTTCCACGCACGACTTGACGTGTACAAACGATTTCCATGAACCCTTAGGGGAAGCAGCGCATTAACGCTGGAATGCTTCTCCCAGGACTCCCTCTGCCCCACCATGTCCCTTTGGAGGAACACTGTGCACTCAATGACTCCCGTTGACCGATTGAGCACCGTTCGGCGACCCAGGTACCTCCGGATCACCTCTTGGAACGCAGTGTGAAAGGCAGCAAACTGTTGCCTTCGTTGGATAGAGAGATTGACAAGTCTTTCAACTGTGCCCTGACCCGAGTTCTGGAAAGTCTTCGGTGTGATGCCAGTGGCTCTCAGGGCTGACCCTGAGCTGCAATGTAACAAGCTCTGTGCTGACTGTTCATTCTCCGCTTACATACCTGCCGTCTCTCCCTGCCCAGCAGAAACTCGACTTTACATGCCGTCCGGAAAACGAACGGTTTCCTCCTGAAGCCTGCTAGTCTTTTGGCAGGTTCAAGGACACCCAGATCTAGCTAGCGCCTTAAAACGCCTATGTCACTCGGACAGTGCTCATCTCCCTGCGCAAGATATTATTCTGAGAAGGTACCACAGTGCTTCTTGTGTCTCTTCTGGTGCTTGAGAAACTACACGTACGTGGGGCTGCATTCACCTTTGATGCCGGGACCTTAGGAGAAACGTTGGATTGTCCCTAGTTGAACGAAGAATCCTCGTAGCCTCAAAGGTGCCTAAACACAGCGTTCCGCTAGTCTTCCCTTGCATGCTGGAACGTGTCTCAAAGGAAAGGGTGCTATGCAAGAAAGAAGAAAGGTCATTCCACTTCCTTGCCTGAGGCGTGCCAGAGCCCCCTTCGCATAAAGGGCAGACCACACTGGTCACGAAGATCCAAACAAGGTCCGGGAACGGCATCCACAGTGCCTGCAGGCATGCAGCATTTGCCCAGAAGCCTTAGTCAAAGCAGTGGCTTGACGCTAGGGTGCTGGTTCAGGACTCCTAGGACTCCTGGGTCCTCACCACCTCGCATGGAAAAAACACTGTGTACCCAATGTGTACCCAATTCTTAGGGGACCCAACCAAATACAGGTACCTGGGCCCTTCGGATCGTTTCTCTGCAAGAAGAATGAAAGGCGACACTCTGCTCCCTTCGCTGCCCGTCTAGACTGCCGAGCTTTCAAAAGTCCTCCCGAACACAGGCCTAGCAGGTCTTCGGTGTTATGTCAATGATCCCCACGGCTGAACCACTGCTGCTATGAAGAGACACTGTGTTTACGGTTCATGCTGGGAACACTTCCCTGCCGCCCCTCTCTCTCTCTCTCCCTCTCTCTCTCTCTCTCTCTTCTCTCTCTCTTTCTCTCTGCCAAGCAGAAGGTCGACTTCAGAGGCAGCCTGACAAATGTACAATTTGGCCCTGAACGCTACCCTGGGTTTTGTAAGACACAAGGACAGTTTGGCCCATCCCCGGGAATTACGTCGTTGAGGCCATTCAGCCCACGCAGGACTACCCTGGTGCCAAAGTCTTATCAGCGAAGGTCCAGGGTGCTGCTTGAGTCTCTTTCTGTTGGTCAGAAACTACAAGTGCATGTGCTGGGTTCAATTTTGATATTGGTTACCTAAAGCCAAGAGCATTATTTTCCCGGCGGGAGAGCTGAAAGTGCGGCCTCAAAGTGTCCTGAGAAACAGTGCGGTTCCTCGTGTTCTCTTCACAAGTAGAATGGCTATGTGCGGGGAAAGGGAGTTTGCCTAGAGAAACACTCTGTTTACTACGCCGTGCAGGAGGCCTCCGGGCGCCCTCTATCCATCAACGGAACACTCTACTGTTCCAAAACGACCCAAGTGAGGTTCAGGTATTCCCTCCACGAATTGACGCGTGCAGAGGTTTTCCAGGAAACCTTAGGCGAGTAGTGCATTGAAGTTAGTATGCCTTTCCTAGGGTCCCCGCTGCCTCACCACGTCCCTTGGAAGAACACTGTGTACCGAGACTCTTCTTGGCCCCCTGAGCACCTTTCCGCTGTCAAAGTCCTCCGGATCACCTCTTTGAATGCAGACTGAGAAGCGACAAAGTCTCCTCTTTGCTGTAGAGCTAGATAGCCACGACATTCAAAAGTGCCCCTGAACAGAGGTGTAGAAGGTCCTAGGTGGCATGCCAGGGGCTCCCACTGCTGATGCTGAGGAGCCATGTGAGACACGGTGCGTAGTGTTCATTCTGGGTGTACTTACCTACCGGCTCTTCCTGGCAAGCTGTAACTCGACCTTTGATGCAGTCTGGAAAATGGACAGTTTCCCCCCCGAACACTGCTAGGCTTTTGGCAGGTTCAGGGAGCACCTAAATCTGATACCTAGCACCTTTAAGAGTTCATGCCATTCGCACAGCGCACAACCAACTCCCTGGCTACAAACCTATTCAGAGAAGGTGCCACCGTCCTCCTGGGGTCCCCTTCGGTTCCTGAGAAACTATACGCACGTGGGCTGTGTGCAACTCTGAGACCGGGACCCTTAGAGAACTGTAGTACCTCCCAACGGGAAAGAAGGATCGTTCAGCGTGAAAGCTGCCTGAAATACAGTGCTCTGTCAGTCCATTCTTGCATGCTGGAATGTCTTTGGAAGGAAAGTGGAATTTTCTTGAGAGCGGTGGTGGGTTTCCGCTTCCATTCCTGGGGCATCCCAGAGCCGCCTTTACACAGAAGGAACACGACACTGAGCGCCAAGCTGAAGGCAAGGTCCAGGAATTGCATCCACAAATGCCAGGCAGGCGTGCAGCATTTCCCAGGGAGCCCTACTCAAAGCAGTGGCTAAACGCTAGTGGGCTTTTCAGGACTCCTGGGACTCCCGCGCCCTCAGCACGTCTCACGGCAACACCATGTGTACCGGTTGTCACGTCTTAGGCGACCTACCGACGTACAGGCACCTAGGCCCTTCGCATCGTCTCTTGGAACGAAGAGTGAATTCAAGGCAAAACACTGCTCTCTTTGTTGCACCGTTGGATTGCCCATCTTTCAAAAGTCCTCCCGAACACGGGTCTGGCAGGTCTTAGGTGGACCGCAAGCGGTCCCCGCTGCTGAACCAGGACGGCAATGAAAACACCCCCTGCTTAGCGTTCGCACTGGGAACACGAAGCTGCCCTCGCTTGCCAAGCAGACCGTCGACTTTAGGCGCAGCCTGACAAACGGACTTGTTGCCCCTGCAACACTGCCTGAGCTCTGGTAGGATACAAGGACACTTTTTGGCCTCACCTAAGGAATTACGTCCGGTCACGCCTTTCAGCTCCCTGTGTGCCGAAGTTTTATCAGGGAAGGTCCAGGGTGCTCCTTGAGTCTCTTTTCGCCGGTCAGAAGCTACACGTACGTGTGCTGCGTCAAGTCTGACCGAGGGGCCTAATGAGAAAAGCATTATTTTCCCAACGGGAAAGCAGGACACTTGCGGCCTCAGATTTAAGTGAAAAACAGCGTTGTTGCCCGTGCCCTCTTCACAGTGGTAATGCCGAGTGATTGAACGGCAGGTTTCCTAGGCTAACAGACAGTTTCCTACTCGTTACAGGAGGCCTCCAGCAGCCCTTGTTCACATAACGGGAAAGCCAGACCTGTCCCCCAGGCTCAACGTAATGGCAGGGTTTCCACGCACGACGTGACGTGTACAAACGATTTCCATGAACCCTTAGGGGAAGCAGCGCATTAACGCTGGAATGCTTCTCCCAGGACTCCCTCTGCCCCACCATGTCCCTTTGGAGGAACACTGTGCACTCAATGACTCCCGTTGACCGATTGAGCACCGTTCGGCGACCCAGGTACCTCCGGATCACCTCTTGGAACGCAGCGTGAAAGGCAGCAAACTGTTGCCTTCGTTGGATAGAGAGATTGACAAGTCTTTCAACTGTGCCCCGACCCGAGTTCTGGAAAGTCTTCGGTGTGATGCCAGTGGCTCTCAGGGCTGACCCTGAGCTGCAATGTAACAAGCTCTGTGCTGACTGTTCATTCTCCGCTTACATACCTGCCGTCTCTCCCTGCCCAGCAGAAACTCGACTTTACATGCCGTCCGGAAAACGAACGGTTTCCTCCTGAAGCCTGCTAGTCTTTTGGCAGGTTCAAGGACACCCAGATCTAGCTAGCGCCTTAAAACGCCTATGTCACTCGGACAGTGCTCATCTCCCTGCGCAAGATATTATTCTGAGAAGGTACCACAGTGCTTCTTGTGTCTCTTCTGGTGCTTGAGAAACTACACGTACGTGGGGCTGCATTCAACTTTGATGCCGGGACCTTAGGAGAAACGTTGGATTGTCCCTAGTTGAACGAAGAATCCTCGTAGCCTCAAAGGTGCCTAAACACAGCGTTCCGCTAGTCTTCCCTTGCATGCTGGAACGTGTCTCAAAGGAAAGGGTGCTATGCAAGAAAGAAGAAAGGTCATTTCCACTTCCTTGCCTGAGGCGTGCCAGAGCCCCCTTCGCATAAAGGGCAGACCACACTGGTCACGAAGATCCAAACAAGGTCCGGGAACGGCATCCACAGTGCCTGCAGGCATGCAGCATTTGCCCAGAAGCCTTAGTCAAAGCAGTGGCTTGACGCTAGGGTGCTGGTTCAGGACTCCTAGGACTCCTGGGTCCTCACCACCTCGCATGGAAAAACACTGTGTACCCAATGTGTACCCAATTCTTAGGGGACCCAACCAAATACAGGTACCTGGGCCCTTCGGATCGTTTCTCTGCAAGAAGAACGAAAGGCGACACTCTGCTCCCTTCGCTGCCCGTCTAGACTGCCGAGCTTTCAAAAGTCCTCCCGAACACAGGCCTAGCAGGTCTTCGGTGTTATGTCAATGATCCCCACGGCTGAACCACTGCTGCTATGAAGAGACACTGTGTTTACGGTTCATGCTGGGAACACTTCCCTGCCGCCCCTCTCTCTCTCTCTCCCTCTCTCTCTCTCTCTCTCTTCTCTCTCTCTTTCTCTCTGCCAAGCAGAAGGTCGACTTCAGAGGCAGCCTGACAAATGTACAATTTGGCCCTGAACGCTACCCTGGGTTTTGTAAGACACAAGGACAGTTTGGCCCATCCCCGGGAATTACGTCGTTGAGGCCATTCAGCCCACGCAGGACTACCCTGGTGCCAAAGTCTTATCAGCGAAGGTCCAGGGTGCTGCTTGAGTCTCTTTCTGTTGGTCAGAAACTACAAGTGCATGTGCTGGGTTCAATTTTGATATTGGTTACCTAAAGCCAAGAGCATTATTTTCCCGGCGGGAGAGCTGAAAGTGCGGCCTCAAAGTGTCCTGAGAAACAGTGCGGTTCCTCGTGTTCTCTTCACAAGTAGAATGGCTATGTGCGGGGAAAGGGAGTTTGCCTAGAGAAACACTCTGTTTACTACGCCGTGCAGGAGGCCTCCGGGCGCCCTCTATCCATCAACGGAACACTCTACTGTTCCAAAACGACCCAAGTGAGGTTCAGGTATTCCCTCCACGAATTGACGCGTGCAGAGGTTTTCCAGGAAACCTTAGGCGAGTAGTGCATTGAAGTTAGTATGCCTTTCCTAGGGTCCCCGCTGCCTCACCACGTCCCTTGGAAGAACACTGTGTACCGAGACTCTTCTTGGCCCCCTGAGCACCTTTCCGCTGTCAAAGTCCTCCGGATCACCTCTTTGAATGCAGACTGAGAAGCGACAAAGTCTCCTCTTTGCTGTAGAGCTAGATAGCCACGACATTCAAAAGTGCCCCTGAACAGAGGTGTAGAAGGTCCTAGGTGGTATGCCAGGGGCTCCCACTGCTGACGCTGAGGAGCCATGTGAGACACGGTGCGTAGTGTTCATTCTGGGTGTACTTACCTACCGGCTCTTCCTGGCAAGCTGTAACTCGACCTTTGATGCAGTCTGGAAAATGGAGAGTTTCCCCCCCGAACACTGCTAGGCTTTTGGCAGGTTCAGGGAGCACCTAAATCTGATACCTAGCACCTTTAAGAGTTCATGCCATTCGCACAGCGCACAACCAACTCCCTGGCTACAAACCTATTCAGAGAAGGTGCCACCGTCCTCCTGGGGTCCCCTTCGGTTCCTGAGAAACTATACGCACGTGGGCTGTGTGCAACTCTGAGACCGGGACCCTTAGAGAACTGTAGTACCTCCCAACGGGAAAGAAGGATCGTTCAGCGTGAAAGCTGCCTGAAATACAGTGCTCTGTCAGTCCATTCTTGCATGCTGGAATGTCTTTGGAAGGAAAGTGGAATTTTCTTGAGAGCGGTGGTGGGTTTCCGCTTCCATTCCTGGGGCATCCCAGAGCCGCCTTTACACAGAAGGAACACGACACTGAGCGCCAAGCTGAAGGCAAGGTCCAGGAATTGCATCCACAAATGCCAGGCAGGCGTGCAGCATTTCCCAGGGAGCCCTACTCAAAGCAGTGGCTAAACGCTAGTGGGCTTTTCAGGACTCCTGGGACTCCCGCGCCCTCATCACGTCTCACGGCAACACCATGTGTACCGGTTGTCACGTCTTAGGCGACCTACCGACGTACAGGCACCTAGGCCCTTCGCATCGTCTCTTGGAACGAAGAGTGAATTCAAGGCAAAACACTGCTCTCTTTGTTGCACCGTTGGATTGCCCATCTTTCAAAAGTCCTCCCGAACACGGGTCTGGCAGGTCTTAGGTGGACCGCAAGCGGTCCCCGCTGCTGAACCAGGACGGCAATGAAAACACCCCCTGCTTAGCGTTCGCACTGGGAACACGAAGCTGCCCTCGCTTGCCAAGCAGACCGTCGACTTTAGGCGCAGCCTGACAAACGGACTTGTTGCCCCTGCAACACTGCCTGAGCTCTGGTAGGATACAAGGACACTTTTTGGCCTCACCTAAGGAATTACGTCCGTCACGCCTTTCAGCTCCCTGTGTGCCGAAGTTTTATCAGGGAAGGTCCAGGGTGCTCCTTGAGTCTCTTTTCGCCGGTCAGAAGCTACACGTACGTGTGCTGCGTCAAGTCTGACCGAGGGGCCTAATGAGAAAAGCATTATTTTCCCAACGGGAAAGCAGGACACTTGCGGCCTCAGATTTAAGTGAAGAACAGCGTTGTTGCCCGTGCCCTCTTCACAGTGGTAATGCCGAGTGATTGAACGGCAGGTTTCCTAGGCTAACAGACAGTTTCCTACTCGTTACAGGAGGCCTCCAGCAGCCCTTGTTCACATAACGGGAAAGCCAGACCTGTCCCCCAGGCTCAACGTAATGGCAGGGTTTCCACGCACGACTTGACGTGTACAAACGATTTCCATGAACCCTTAGGGGAAGCAGCGCATTAACGCTGGAATGCTTCTCCCAGGACTCCCTCTGCCCCACCATGTCCCTTTGGAGGAACACTGTGCACTCAATGACTCCCGTTGACCGATTGAGCACCGTTCGGCGACCCAGGTACCTCCGGATCACCTCTTGGAACGCAGCGTGAAAGGCAGCAAACTGTTGCCTTCGTTGGATAGAGAGATTGACAAGTCTTTCAACTGTGCCCCGACCCGAGTTCTGGAAAGTCTTTGGTGTGATGCCAGTGGCTCTCAGGGCTGACCCTGAGCTGCAATGTAACAAGCTCTGTGCTGACTGTTCATTCTCCGCTTACATACCTGCCGTCTCTCCCTGCCCAGCAGAAACTCGACTTTACATGCCGTCCGGAAAACGAACGGTTTCCTCCTGAAGCCTGCTAGTCTTTTGGCAGGTTCAAGGACACCCAGATCTAGCTAGCGCCTTAAAACGCCTATGTCACTCGGACAGTGCTCATCTCCCTGCGCAAGATATTATTCTGAGAAGGTACCACAGTGCTTCTTGTGTCTCTTCTGGTGCTTGAGAAACTACACGTACGTGGGGCTGCATTCAACTTTGATGCCGGGACCTTAGGAGAAACGTTGGATTGTCCCTAGTTGAACGAAGAATCCTCGTAGCCTCAAAGGTGCCTAAACACAGCGTTCCGCTAGTCTTCCCTTGCATGCTGGAACGTGTCTCAAAGGAAAGGGTGCTATGCAAGAAAGAAGAAAGGTCATTCCACTTCCTTGCCTGAGGCGTGCCAGAGCCCCCTTCGCATAAAGG
Organism: Tursiops truncatus; assembly: GCF_011762595.2. NCBI lineage: Eukaryota > Metazoa > Chordata > Mammalia > Artiodactyla > Delphinidae > Tursiops > Tursiops truncatus. The sequence goes on from NW_022983144.1 coordinate 99,685, forward strand.
GCAGACCACACTGGTCACGAAGATCCAAACAAGGTCCGGGAACGGCATCCACAGTGCCTGCAGGCATGCAGCATTTGCCCAGAAGCCTTAGTCAAAGCAGTGGCTTGACGCTAGGGTGCTGGTTCAGGACTCCTAGGACTCCTGGGTCCTCACCACCTCGCATGGAAAAACACTGTGTACCCAATGTGTACCCAATTCTTAGGGGACCCAACCAAATACAGGTACCTGGGCCCTTCGGATCGTTTCTCTGCAAGAAGAATGAAAGGCGACACTCTGCTCCCTTCGCTGCCCGTCTAGACTGCCGAGCTTTCAAAAGTCCTCCCGAACACAGGCCTAGCAGGTCTTCGGTGTTATGTCAATGATCCCCACGGCTGAACCACTGCTGCTATGAAGAGACACTGTGTTTACGGTTCATGCTGGGAACACTTCCCTGCCGCCCCTCTCTCTCTCTCTCCCTCTCTCTCTCTCTCTCTCTTCTCTCTCTCTTTCTCTCTGCCAAGCAGAAGGTCGACTTCAGAGGCAGCCTGACAAATGTACAATTTGGCCCTGAACGCTACCCTGGGTTTTGTAAGACACAAGGACAGTTTGGCCCATCCCCGGGAATTACGTCGTTGAGGCCATTCAGCCCACGCAGGACTACCCTGGTGCCAAAGTCTTATCAGCGAAGGTCCAGGGTGCTGCTTGAGTCTCTTTCTGTTGGTCAGAAACTACAAGTGCATGTGCTGGGTTCAATTTTGATATTGGTTACCTAAAGCCAAGAGCATTATTTTCCCGGCGGGAGAGCTGAAAGTGCGGCCTCAAAGTGTCCTGAGAAACAGTGCGGTTCCTCGTGTTCTCTTCACAAGTAGAATGGCTATGTGCGGGGAAAGGGAGTTTGCCTAGAGAAACACTCTGTTTACTACGCCGTGCAGGAGGCCTCCGGGCGCCCTCTATCCATCAACGGAACACTCTACTGTTCCAAAACGACCCAAGTGAGGTTCAGGTATTCCCTCCACGAATTGACGCGTGCAGAGGTTTTCCAGGAAACCTTAGGCGAGTAGTGCATTGAAGTTAGTATGCCTTTCCTAGGGTCCCCGCTGCCTCACCACGTCCCTTGGAAGAACACTGTGTACCGAGACTCTTCTTGGCCCCCTGAGCACCTTTCCGCTGTCAAAGTCCTCCGGATCACCTCTTTGAATGCAGACTGAGAAGCGACAAAGTCTCCTCTTTGCTGTAGAGCTAGATAGCCACGACATTCAAAAGTGCCCCTGAACAGAGGTGTAGAAGGTCCTAGGTGGCATGCCAGGGGCTCCCACTGCTGATGCTGAGGAGCCATGTGAGACACGGTGCGTAGTGTTCATTCTGGGTGTACTTACCTACCGGCTCTTCCTGGCAAGCTGTAACTCGACCTTTGATGCAGTCTGGAAAATGGAGAGTTTCCCCCCCGAACACTGCTAGGCTTTTGGCAGGTTCAGGGAGCACCTAAATCTGATACCTAGCACCTTTAAGAGTTCATGCCATTCGCACAGCGCACAACCAACTCCCTGGCTACAAACCTATTCAGAGAAGGTGCCACCGTCCTCCTGGGGTCCCCTTCGGTTCCTGAGAAACTATACGCACGTGGGCTGTGTGCAACTCTGAGACCGGGACCCTTAGAGAACTGTAGTACCTCCCAACGGGAAAGAAGGATCGTTCAGCGTGAAAGCTGCCTGAAATACAGTGCTCTGTCAGTCCATTCTTGCATGCTGGAATGTCTTTGGAAGGAAAGTGGAATTTTCTTGAGAGCGGTGGTGGGTTTCCGCTTCCATTCCTGGGGCATCCCAGAGCCGCCTTTACACAGAAGGAACACGACACTGAGCGCCAAGCTGAAGGCAAGGTCCAGGAATTGCATCCACAAATGCCAGGCAGGCGTGCAGCATTTCCCAGGGAGCCCTACTCAAAGCAGTGGCTAAACGCTAGTGGGCTTTTCAGGACTCCTGGGACTCCCGCGCCCTCAGCACGTCTCACGGCAACACCATGTGTACCGGTTGTCACGTCTTAGGCGACCTACCGACGTACAGGCACCTAGGCCCTTCGCATCGTCTCTTGGAACGAAGAGTGAATTCAAGGCAAAACACTGCTCTCTTTGTTGCACCGTTGGATTGCCCATCTTTCAAAAGTCCTCCCGAACACGGGTCTGGCAGGTCTTAGGTGGACCGCAAGCGGTCCCCGCTGCTGAACCAGGACGGCAATGAAAACACCCCCTGCTTAGCGTTCGCACTGGGAACACGAAGCTGCCCTCGCTTGCCAAGCACACCGTCGACTTTAGGCGCAGCCTGACAAACGGACTTGTTGCCCCTGCAACACTGCCTGAGCTCTGGTAGGATACAAGGACACTTTTTGGCCTCACCTAAGGAATTACGTCGGTCACGCCTTTCAGCTCCCTGTGTGCCGAAGTTTTATCAGGGAAGGTCCAGGGTGCTCCTTGAGTCTCTTTTCGCCGGTCAGAAGCTACACGTACGTGTGCTGCGTCAAGTCTGACCGAGGGGCCTAATGAGAAAAGCATTATTTTCCCAACGGGAAAGCAGGACACTTGCGGCCTCAGATTTAAGTGAAGAACAGCGTTGTTGCCCGTGCCCTCTTCACAGTGGTAATGCCGAGTGATTGAACGGCAGGTTTCCTAGGCTAACAGACAGTTTCCTACTCGTTACAGGAGGCCTCCAGCAGCCCTTGTTCACATAACGGGAAAGCCAGACCTGTCCCCCAGGCTCAACGTAATGGCAGGGTTTCCACGCACGACTTGACGTGTACAAACGATTTCCATGAACCCTTAGGGGAAGCAGCGCATTAACGCTGGAATGCTTCTCCCAGGACTCCCTCTGCCCCACCATGTCCCTTTGGAGGAACACTGTGCACTCAATGACTCCCGTTGACCGATTGAGCACCGTTCGGCGACCCAGGTACCTCCGGATCACCTCTTGGAACGCAGTGTGAAAGGCAGCAAACTGTTGCCTTCGTTGGATAGAGAGATTGACAAGTCTTTCAACTGTGCCCCGACCCGAGTTCTGGAAAGTCTTCGGTGTGATGCCAGTGGCTCTCAGGGCTGACCCTGAGCTGCAATGTAACAAGCTCTGTGCTGACTGTTCATTCTCCGCTTACATACCTGCCGTCTCTCCCTGCCCAGCAGAAACTCGACTTTACATGCCGTCCGGAAAACGAACGGTTTCCTCCTGAAGCCTGCTAGTCTTTTGGCAGGTTCAAGGACACCCAGATCTAGCTAGCGCCTTAAAACGCCTATGTCACTCGGACAGTGCTCATCTCCCTGCGCAAGATATTATTCTGAGAAGGTACCACAGTGCTTCTTGTGTCTCTTCTGGTGCTTGAGAAACTACACGTACGTGGGGCTGCATTCAACTTTGATGCCGGGACCTTAGGAGAAACGTTGGATTGTCCCTAGTTGAACGAAGAATCCTCGTAGCCTCAAAGGTGCCTAAACACAGCGTTCCGCTAGTCTTCCCTTGCATGCTGGAACGTGTCTCAAAGGAAAGGGTGCTATGCAAGAAAGAAGAAAGGTCATTTCCACTTCCTTGCCTGAGGCGTGCCAGAGCCCCCTTCGCATAAAGGGCAGACCACACTGGTCACGAAGATCCAAACAAGGTCCGGGAACGGCATCCACAGTGCCTGCAGGCATGCAGCATTTGCCCAGAAGCCTTAGTCAAAGCAGTGGCTTGACGCTAGGGTGCTGGTTCAGGACTCCTAGGACTCCTGGGTCCTCACCACCTCGCATGGAGAAACACTGTGTACCCAATGTGTACCCAATTCTTAGGGGACCCAACCAAATACAGGTACCTGGGCCCTTCGGATCGTTTCTCTGCAAGAAGAATGAAAGGCGACACTCTGCTCCCTTCGCTGCCCGTCTAGACTGCCGAGCTTTCAAAAGTCCTCCCGAACACAGGCCTAGCAGGTCTTCGGTGTTATGTCAATGATCCCCACGGCTGAACCACTGCTGCTATGAAGAGACACTGTGTTTACGGTTCATGCTGGGAACACTTCCCTGCCGCCCCTCTCTCTCTCTCTCCCTCTCTCTCTCTCTCTCTTCTCTCTCTCTTTCTCTCTGCCAAGCAGAAGGTCGACTTCAGAGGCAGCCTGACAAATGTACAATTTGGCCCTGAACGCTACCCTGGGTTTTGTAAGACACAAGGACAGTTTGGCCCATCCCCGGGAATTACGTCGTTGAGGCCATTCAGCCCACGCAGGACTACCCTGGTGCCAAAGTCTTATCAGCGAAGGTCCAGGGTGCTGCCTTGAGTCTCTTTCTGTTGGTCAGAAACTACAAGTGCATGTGCTGGGTTCAATTTTGATATTGGTTACCTAAAGCCAAGAGCATTATTTTCCCGGCGGGAGAGCTGAAAGTGCGGCCTCAAAGTGTCCTGAGAAACAGTGCGGTTCCTCGTGTTCTCTTCACAAGTAGAATGGCTATGTGCGGGGAAAGGGAGTTTGCCTAGAGAAACACTCTGTTTACTACGCCGTGCAGGAGGCCTCCGGGCGCCCTCTATCCATCAACGGAACGCTCTACTGTTCCAAAACGACCCAAGTGAGGTTCAGGTATTCCCTCCACGAATAGCTGACGCGTGCAGAGGTTTTCCAGGAAACCTTAGGCGAGTAGTGCATTGAAGTTAGTATGCCTTTCCTAGGGTCCCCGCTGCCTCACCACGTCCCTTGGAAGAACACTGTGTCCCGAGACTCTTCTTGGCCCCCTGAGCACCTTTCCGCTGTCAAAGTCCTCCGGATCACCTCTTTGAATGCAGACTGAGAAGCGACAAAGTCTCCTCTTTGCTGTAGAGCTAGATAGCCACGACATTCAAAAGTGCCCCTGAACAGAGGTGTAGAAGGTCCTAGGTGGCATGCCAGGGGCTCCCACTGCTGACGCTGAGGAGCCATGTGAGACACGGTGCGTAGTGTTCATTCTGGGTGTACTTACCTACCGGCTCTTCCTGGCAAGCTGTAACTCGACCTTTGATGCAGTCTGGAAAATGGACAGTTTCCCCCCCGAACACTGCTAGGCTTTTGGCAGGTTCAGGGAGCACCTAAATCTGATACCTAGCGCCTTTAAGAGTTCATGCCATTCGCACAGCGCACAACCAACTCCCTGGCTACAAACCTATTCAGAGAAGGTGCCACCGTCCTCCTGGGGTCCCCTTCGGTTCCTGAGAAACTATACGCACGTGGGCTGTGTGCAAATCTGAGACCGGGACCCTTAGAGAACTGTAGTACCTCCCAACGGGAAAGAAGGATCGTTCAGCGTGAAAGCTGCCTGAAATACAGTGCTCTGTCAGTCCATTCTTGCATGCTGGAATGTCTTTGGAAGGAAAGTGGAATTTTCTTGAGAGCGGTGGTGGGTTTCCGCTTCCATTCCTGGGGCATCCCAGAGCCGCCTTTACACAGAAGGAACACGACACTGAGCGCCAAGCTGAAGGCAAGGTCCAGGAATTGCATCCACAAATGCCAGGCAGGCGTGCAGCATTTCCCAGGGAGCCCTACTCAAAGCAGTGGCTAAACGCTAGTGGGCTTTTCAGGACTCCTGGGACTCCCGCGCCCTCAGCACGTCTCACGGCAACACCATGTGTACCGGTTGTCACGTCTTAGGCGACCTACCGACGTACAGGCACCTAGGCCCTTCGCATCGTCTCTTGGAACGAAGAGTGAATTCAAGGCAAAACACTGCTCTCTTTGTTGCACCGTTGGATTGCCCATCTTTCAAAAGTCCTCCCGAACACGGGTCTGGCAGGTCTTAGGTGGACCGCAAGCGGTCCCCGCTGCTGAACCAGGACGGCAATGAAAACACCCCCTGCTTAGCGTTCGCACTGGGAACACGAAGCTGCCCTCGCTTGCCAAGGCACACCGTCGACTTTAGGCGCAGCCTGACAAACGGACTTGTTGACCCTGCAGGCACTGCCTGAGCTCTGGTAGGATAAAAGGACACTTTTTGGCCTCACCTAAGGAATTACGTCGGTCACGGCCTTTCAGCTCCCTGTGTGCCGAAGTTTTATCAGGGAAGGTCCAGGGTGCTCCTTGAGTCTCTTTCGCCGGTCAGAAACTACACGTACGTGTGCTGCATCAAGTCTGACCGAGGGGCCTAATGAGAAAAGCATTATTTTCCCAACGGGAAAGCAGGACACTTGCGGCCTCAGATTTAAGTGAAAAACAGCGTTGTTGCCCGTGCCCTCTTCACAGTGGTAATGCCGAGTGATTGAACGGCAGGTTTCCTAGGCTAACAGACAGTTTCCTACTCGTTACAGGAGGCCTCCAGCAGCCCTTGTTCACATAATGGGAAAGCCAGACCTGTCCCCCAGGCTCAACGTAATGGCAGGGTTTCCACGCACGACTTGATGTGTTCAAACTATTTCCATGAACCCTTAGGGAAAGCAGCGCATTAACGCTGGAATGCTTCTCCCAGGACTCCCTCTGCCCCACCATGTCCCTTTGGAGGAACGGTGTGCACTCAATGACTCTTGTTGAGCTGTTTGCCATTTTTCATTTGGATATTTTTGTGTCAGTGTAGAAGAAGCCACTCTGTTCTGTTGTGTTGATGAAATTTGTACACTGCGCGCGAACTGATTTTTCTGAGTCATTCTGTCTCTTTGGGAGGAGGGGTGTGGGGCAGAGTGTCACCTTCAACATTTTCTCTGTAGAGAATCAGGTCAGTTGTGCTCTCTCTTCTGCCTTCGGATTCCTCTTCTTTCTTTCCATGTAGTTATTTTGGCAAGGACTTCCTCTACCTTGGTGAATGAAAGATGTAAGCGTGCTCAGGGTTAGAGTTAGGTGTAAGCTATATCTGGTCCCCTTCCCCTCCTCTCTCTCCATCTGTCTGAAATCTCAAGTAATGTCAGGACTAGGCCATTCCCCCACAAGACTCAGCTAGTTTCATTGCAGTGCTGTTTTCCCTCTGTCTCTTCCATAATTTGGTATACCTTCTGTGTCCCTTCTCTGGCCAAGGGACACTTCAGACTTTTCCCTGTTTGAATGGGAGGTCTGTGTACATTTCGAGACCAGTCCTTTCTTTGTTATGTATGTGTTGGCAAATTGTAGTCCACCAGATGGGTGGTCTTAGGCCAGCCTTTGTTGCAGTCCCGGCACCAGCCTCTGGGGACTTCTCCCTGTGAGCCCCAGACTACTCATGTATGTGCTCTGCTTTGGTGGGCTCCAGTTCCTCCCACTGACTCTGGGTGAAGCTTGGCACAGTGCTCCATTTCAGATCCGGCTGTGCTGAGCTCCACTGAAGCCCGAGTTTGGGCCCCATGGACCTCTGGGTCCTGGTTTGGAGAACCCTCCATGACTACACTCACCCGGAGCCTTTATGGCAGTGGGAGGGGGGCACCCCACCCCTCACTCAGGGTGTTGCCATCTATGAACTCCTCTCCTGTCTCCAATGTGGTGCTCTGCCATGACATGTGAACAGCAGATGGGCCTTCCCAGCCTTTATCACTGCTTTTTCTGCCCAGTCAACCTTCTGCTCCTAGATTAGGCATAGATCTGCATCTTCTCGCATATCCACCTGGCACAAAAGAGATCCACCTAGAGGGCTTGGCATAAACTTTGGGCCCGAGGGCTCACTCCATCCCACCTAGCCAGCTTAGGCTTGAGGTGATGACATGACCAACCCACCAGGCTTCTGGCCCTTCATCAACCTGCTCTTGCTGTAGGCTAACCACCCCGCAGGACAAGACCACTCCCCTACCCCACACATCCAGGGAAGGGACTGAGGTCTACCCAGCTGACATCAGGGTGGTGGCCTGGCCTGGGGCTCCCAGACTTACCTTTGGATTTTTCTGGAGAAATGGTCCAAAGCCTATTGGGTGAAACCTTACCCAACGTCTACAGCCCTGAGGACACCTTGACTGTGACCTTTCTTGAGGCCACAACCTCAGCACATCAGGACACAGCAGAACCATATTTCCAGCCAAGTGAGTTTAGGAGGGAGCTCTTCTAAGATATGGATGTCTGGTTACCCAGGTTCCAAGTTCAGTTGTGCTCTATTGCCAGGGAATTGGTGTCACATCTGGTGGTTCCCTGGCCTGGGTTTTCTTCCTTACTACAGTGACACCAATCCAGCCCACCCAACAGCTGTGGGGCAGCTTAGGTGTAGCCAAGACCCCAGATTTGTGGACACAGCTGCTTTCAGACCAGGCTCTCTTCCTTTTCATCAGGGATGTGGCCCAGAAACAAGCCATGGGTCTTCTCTGGGTCTCCTCAATGTCCTCATCTGCACAGTAGTGCTCATTCTGGCATTGCCTTTCTAGGGAAGCCATCAGGTGGATAGACCTAGAAACACCTACAGTGCCTTTCCCACCTGTGGCTTGGTATGACATGGAATGCAGGCACACACTACACAAAGGAAGGATTCAGTCAAGGGCTGGCTTAGAGCAGAATACAACTGAAACTGGCCGGGTCTACTCTGGGATCTAGTGAGAGTCACTCATCTTCCAACCTACTTCCCAGGCCCGCTGTGGGAAGACTGAAAGTCAAGAAACTTCAGACATCACCCGCTCTGGCATACAACCTTCCAGGTCCTCCTGTTGCAGGTAGATTCAGGTCCAAGTGTCACCTCTTGGTCTCTGGGTTGGGCTGCCCCTGCAATGGCTCCCAGCATCCTTGTGGATATGTGGTATGGTCACTTACTTCTGGTCACATATCCTTGTGGATATGGGGTATGGTCACATACCCCATCCCTCCAGAATGCATGGACATTGTGATTTGGTCCTTGCCTCTAGATGGATTTAGGGAAAGTCTGTGACTTCTACTCATTTCCTCTCACCTGTGATCGTTTATGTGTGTTTGTGTGTGTGTATGTCTCTGTGTGTGTATATACATATATGTACATATATGACGCACAATATACATTTGTATTATATATTTATAATGTAGAAAGATTTATGATACATGATATATTTATATATAATAAAGTGTATTATATATGCATACACACAGTGGAACATTACTCAGACATAAAAAAGAATGAAATAATGCCACTTTGCAGCAACATGGATGGACCTAGAGATTATCATATTAAGAGTCAGTCAGACAGAGAAAGACAAATACCATATGATATCAGTTATGTGTAGAATCTAAAAATGATACAAATGAACTTATTTACAAACAGTGATAGACTCACAGACATAGAAAACAAACTTACGGTTACCAAAGGGGATAGCAGGGTGGGAGAGGGATAAATTAGGAGTTTGAGATTAACATATACACCCTACTATATATAAAATAGATAAACTACAAGGACCTACTGTATAGCACAAAGAACCATATTCAGTATCTTATAATAACCTCTAATAGAAAAGAATCTGAAACAGAATATGTATATTTTGGGTGGTATGTGGAAGGAAGCTTTTCCCCAAAGATTGGTGGTTTTAAAATAAGGCCACAAATTCATTGATACTCTTCCCTTTAGAAGGTACAGGCTCCCCTGAGTGTGGACTATCCTTAATGACTGGCTTCTAACAAATAAAATGTAACAGAAATGATGGTTTATGCAAGGGAAGATAGCTGCCACATCCTAAGAATATTCAGGCACTCCTGTAAAGTCTAGATGGCAATGAGCATTGGCCTCTTGCCAACAGCCAGCATTAGTTTGTTGACTGTGTGAGTGAGTGAGCCCCTTTGAAAGCAGCACGGCCAGTGGCATCCAAGCCTTCCTCCATGAATAGCTTGATGGCAACCTCATGAGTGACCCCGAGCCATAACCACCTAGCAAAGCTTCTCCTGAATTCTTGTCCCTCAGAAACTGTGTAAGGTAACAAATGTTCATCATTGTTTTAAGTCAATAAGTGACAGGGTAAATTTTTATGCAGCAGTAGGTAACTAATATACTGAGAGCAGTAAGAACTCCAACCCCTAAGACTAATGAGAGGCGAGTAGGGCTCCAGCCCTAGAGGAAAGGGGGTACTGAACTGGAAATGAAGACAGAGACTCAGGTGGAAATTGGGAGCAGTCAAAGCAACAGGAACCACATGTTGGACTGAGTCCTGGAGACAGAGCTATGAATCCAGAGATTATTTTATTTCCCTGATTTGGAGTTGCATTGCTGCAGAGCCTGGAGCAGGACTGAGTCTGGAAGGTTGGCTAGTAATGGGTCAGTCTGTGCACAGGGTCCAAAACCTGGTAGAAATGTTGGCTTCCTGATCTGGCTCCAGGCAGACTGACGTCCCAGGGCCTAAACTGTCCCAGGATGAGTTGTCTGAACCTGCTAGATACAGGGACCAACAGACAAGTAAAATCACATCGCATGGCAGATCAAAGGTCTTAGTACAATTCGAAAGTTCAGGAGTCAAAAATCAGAGCTGGAGAGGAATACATAATTGAGACAGAGCAAATAGTAACATCTCAGGATGAAGGCTGTAAGAGGGGGACCTGAATCGGGCAGGAGGCCCAGGGCAGGCCAGGTACAAATGCCCAAGCCCTTAATGTGCATCAGCAGACTTCTTTTAAACAGAGATTGCTGCCCTCCCCCAGAGACTCTGAGCCTAAAAAATCAAAGGGGAGCCTGGCAATCTGCATTTCTAACCAGTTCCCAGGTGTTGCTGATGCTCCTGGGGCACTTTGAGAAGCACTGAGCAAGGTAAGAAGGCTGGGATTATGCAGGGCCATGTCCTGGGTCTGTCACCAGGAAGAATCTGTAAGGAAGATCGCTTTGAGCAGAGAAACGTTCATGTTCCCTGAATCCAATTAGACATCTGCATGTCCCACCCTTATGCCCCTTCATATTTCTTAAGCCCCACCCTCTGCTCTATGCTACTTTTTTACCGTTGAAAATGAAGTAACTGTAAAATAATTGCTATCATTTATTGAGCCATTACTATGTACTCTATTTATATCATACAATTCTGACATCAAACAGTAAGGGGAATGCTATTATTATCTCCAATGTACAAATGAAAAGAACCTAGAGCTTACAGTGGGCCCAAATCATTCAGGAAATTGGAACAAACCTTTAGACATTATCCTAACTGTATAACAGTGACAAATGTATATCTCTTTGGAAGCAGGAAGCCAAAGTTTTCTCACAGAAAAACAGAATCCACTGGGCACCAAAGTACCACATAATGAACTTTAGCTGTCATTTCTTTTCAAAGAGAAAGAAGACAGAGATGGTACCTAGTTTAATGAAAGCTTGGATGCAGCTCATATCCTTTTAAAGTAGAATATAAGTGAGACTCCGTGGAGTTTTCTCTAAAGAATGCTTGTTATATAGCAAGCTTCAAGAAACATCAAATTGAAGTCAGGGGAAATCTCTACATTGGTTATTTCTTTCCTATCATGTGCACAAATGACCACAAATCTGTGGCTTATGTATTTGTGACTCTGCACTAGAGACATAGCCCCTCTAGCTCCATTTAGCACTGGGTTAATTACAGTTGGATAGGAAAATTGAAAACATCTGAAATGTCTGACGAATTATTTATATAATCCATATGATAAATAACATACAGCATTCAAAACATATATTTTAGAAAAGTTTTAAAATATTTAACATCATGTACAGGATATATTAAATGAAAGAAAATTCAGTTTATATCAACTTCAAAAAATGTCTTAGATTGCTATCTTGGTTTGGGTTCCCACAACAGCAGACTATGAGTCAAAAATTCAAGTTCAAGTAACTTATTTGGGGGTGACAACAGGGCACACTGTGAGGAGAGGGGAAGTGGGACAGGAAAGGAGAAGCCAATAAAGTTTGCAAAGTCATGCAAGTTACTACCATGGACAAACCAAATCAATTCAACTGGGAACTCTGGAGTCCAGGCAGACGGCATAATGGGTCAGACTGATCCTGCAGAAAGGGTAAATAATCCGGTATTTAAACAACAACTTCTGTCAGTCACTGTTTGAAGGCTGTCCCCAAGGGCCATTAATTCTCTGGCACTTCCAGCTTACCATGAACAATGCAAAGTAGGCTCTGGGTGAAAAAAAAAACCCTTAGGGGAAGAGGTGTAGATGCTGCCAATTAGAATCAAGCCAGGGTGAACTGTGTAGGAAGGGCTGAAGGGAAAATTGGCAAAGCATCCAGAGCGTCTGCTGTACCTGGGTACCCCAGAACCTAGAGCTTGAGAAAAGCTGTGTACTATTAGTTTTTCAGAAAGTGCCATCCCAGGGAGCAGGAGTGAGGGAAAAGGGAGGGAGGCAGAGAAAGAAAGTTCAATCATTCAAGGGTGAATTTCCAAGCTGGCCTCCACGTGGTAACAAATGCACTAGTTGCTTGATCTCATAAAACTGTCTCGAGAGGACGTATGAACAACTGCATCCCCAGATAATCTGTCCTAAGAAACGAGGAGATTTTAGCCTCAGCTTCTGCATCTCACTGGTGAAAAATTTCCCTGTGGTGCATAAGCTCCTTAAAACTTCCAGGTTCTGTATGTGGGGGCACCAACTGGGCCTGTGACCTCTCACACGACAAAAGCATGAAGGAAACCAAGAGTGGGAGGCCGGGCATCCAGATTGGACAGGAGGAAGGCTGCAGGGCATGCCTGGGTGGAGCTGACAAGTCCTTATATACTCAGTTACCCCCGTGGCAGCCAGGACAGAAAAGGTGGCCAAGGACCTCAGAAATGGTCAAGGCCAAGAGGATCTGAGATGCTGCCTAAGACATGCCTAATGCATTTTTGTTTAATAAATATTTACATAGATTCACACAAAAAAACACTCGCATGTACAAACACAATCACATATAAAAAAGACAAGTTTTTAAAAAAGACAGTGGTGAAGAGCCCACCAAATTTTATTCCCTCCTTTATTCTTTGATATATGTTTAAAATTTTTAAATTTTTAAATTTAAAAAAGGTGTTTTGGTTTTATAGTAGGTAAAGTTCGTGTTGACTATTTTAGAAAGAGAGGCAGAGTAGGAAACATTTATTTTCCAAAGTAAAACAAACCAGTAAAAATGATCATTATTCTATGTTTTACTTGATGGGCACAGACAACATTACTTTCTTTAATGAAGGTTGAATCTTTTAAGAGATTGTTTAGAAAAGTATCAATAAGTAGTGTTTTAAATGTGAGAAGTATAACTCTTGCCTTATAATAAAATTCGTTTCCAAGTAATTTAAAAATGTACTTTATGTATCTTGCTTCATTATTTATTCATTCACTGAATAGCTGTTATTCACCAAATACTTTCTGAGCCCCTATTATGGGCAAGGTCCTTGCCAGTCACTGGTGATAACAAGAAGAATCAGAAAAAATTTCCACCAACTAGGGGCCCATATTGGAATGGTAGACAGGTTATAGCAAAGAAAATTCATACTCAACAAGTACCCAAAAGATTTCTTACTTTTGCAATCTCCAGTGCAATGAAGTTGGGGCCATATGACTAGTTCTGTCCAACGAACTGTGAGCAGAAGAGATGTATGTCACTCTTGGACTAAGGAAGCTATGAACTGATGTTCTCTACCCCTGGAACGATGATCCTAAGGGCCACATTTTGCTAGATGACATAGCTGCAAGAGGGACAAGGACCACAAAACCTGCATCAGACCTTGCATGAATAGGATACAAATCTTTATTGTTCACCACAGATTGAGTACAGACTATTTTCTTGCTTTGGGATCCACACAAAACCTGACAATCTCATGGGTTATTTTTGTCTAGTAAACATACCAGAGAAACACACCCAAATACATAGCCACCAATACCCAAAGAGGCTCACCAAGCGACACACCTTGTTTTGTGTGGTGTCTCTCACTTTAGAAGGCATAATCTGACATACCTCACATATGAGACCTCTAAAAATTTACCAATGTAGCAGACTTTTAAATTTTTGCATTGTTTTTCTTCCACGCCTAAGAAGATGTGACAGAAAGGACATGGCACCATTGTAATGTTCTTCCCAGAAGTTCATTACCCTGGTCGAATCAAGAGAAAACATCAGATAAACACAAAGTGAGGGACAGTCTACAGAATATCTGACCAGGACTTTTAAAAAATGTTAATACAAAAAAAAGACAAAAAAACTCAAGGAAAGACTGAGCAACTGTTAGAGACTGAAGAGGCTAAGAAGACATTACAACTAAATGCAACAACTAAATGCAACCCTGTATTCAATCCTGGAAAAGAAAAAAGACACTGGTGCGAAAACTGGTGAAATCTGAATGAAGTCTTTGGTTTGGTTAACAGTGCTGCACGGATGTTTCATAGTTTTGAGAAATATGCCACAGTTATGTAAGCTGGTCAACATTAGGGGAAGCTGAGTGAAAGTTATAGGAGACCTCTCTGTACTATCATTACAACTGTTCTGTAACTCTAAAATTACTAAAAAAAAAAAGTTTGTAGAAAGGAAGCTGGAAATTTCTGGTTGATAAGATGAATATAAAGAACCGTAGACATAAAGGTACCTGGGAAATAAAAAAAATGTCATGAAGAGGCTAGGAGTAGGACGGGAATAAAGATACAAACCTACTAGAGCATGTACTTGTGCATACGGGAAGGGGGAAGGATAAGCTCTGACGAAGTGAGAGAGTGGAGTGGACATATATACACTGCCAAACATAGGGTGGATAGCTAGTGGGAAGCAGCCGCATGGCACAGGGAGATCAGCTAGGTGGTTTGTGACCACCTAGAGGGGTGGGATAGGGAGAGTGGGAGGGAGGGAGATGCAAGAGGGAAGAGATATGGGAACATATGTATATGTATAACTGATTCACTTTGTTATAAAGCAGAAACTAACACACCATTGTAAAGCAATTATACTCCCATAAAGATGTTAAAAAAATCATTTCTGGAGTAATAAATGTTCTGAACAGCTCAAAATAAACAAAGTTAAAGTGAGCAAAAAAATAATAAGATAAAGGTACATAAAAGTGCATGTGTGTGTGTATTTTTGTCTATTGGTGTGTCTGGATCTGTGTGTGTGTGTGTGGTTGGGGGACATCTGGTGTGGGGGTGTCTTTGGGTGTCTCTGGGTGTGTGGCTGTGTTTGTGTGTGTCTGGTGCAGGCAGGGTGGGTTTACATGAGCACATAGTTCTACTGTGAGGGAATTAATAAGCCAAGGCGCCTCCATGAACCTGAGAGTGAGTGCCTCCTTAAATTTTTAGCCCTAGGTACCTTGCTTAACTCACCCTAGAGCCAGGCTTTTAAAGAAGCTGCCAGGAAGAACAAAAGAAAAAAACACAGGGGGCACCTGGATTTGAACCAGGGACCTCTTGATCTGCAGTCAAATGCTCTACCACTGAGCTATACCCCCTGATGCTATTATGCCTCCTATAAGCACTTATTCCACTTTTATGAGTTTCATCATACTTCATAAATATCTGTGTGGCTGAGATTCCTGCTAGATTTAATTTCATCCCTGATTCCGTTATAGCCACATCATCTCCTACTTATCCCAGAGCTTGTATGTTCATTCCGTTCTCAGAACTTAAAGCTCAGTGCTCTAATATCAAACTCTCCAGTGTTTAAAATACACCACCAACTGCCCATAAATCTCCAGGCACATCAGTGAATGTTGTAAATATCGTGGGCTGCCATCAAGTATTGGACATGGAGGTGGTCTTAACTGGAAATCCACAACTGGACTACAGAGGTTCATGTTCAGCTCTGAATTACAGGCAAATATTGTATGTGTGCATGGATTGTATATGGTACATGATTTTATCAGATTTTCAAGGGGATCTCATCCAGGTGAACTGTCTCACTTTACAGCTGGAAAAAGAAACAGATAAGAAGTCCAAAATTCACCTTTGAACACCACTGATTCCTAGTTCCTTGAGTTCCAGTCTGAGAACTTTCAATCTTGTGTATTGAGAAGAAAGGTCGAGGAAATCTCTGTCACTGCAGTAAGTTCTCCCTGATGAAGGCTGGAAGCTCTGTGAAGCTAAGGAGCCCACAGCCCCCAGAGCTCCAGCTCACAGCTCTCTGAGGGCTGTAGACGACCCTTCCCAGCCACTCCACTCTGAGGTTCTACCGAAACTTCAGATTGCAAACCCAGTGTGCCCCAAACTACACTTGCTGTTTTCCTGCTCAAACCTGCATCTTCTCCTATTTTGCTTTGTTGTAATAATAGTCCATATTTACTAAACACTTGCTATGTGCCAGGCTCAGTTCTAGCCATAACTTCTGGCTCAATCATCAGAAATAAATCCTACAAAACAGATATTATAGTTAGCATACTGATTTTACAAGTAAGAAAACTAAGGCACAGAGTGGCCATGCAGCTGAGAGGTGGTGGGGCCAGGATTTCATTGTGGGCTCAGAGCTGGGTGCCAGGCCTACCTATGTAACCATCTGATTAACCTTCTCCCTGTCTTGATTGGTGACACCACTGCATACTGTCATTTGGTCAAAGAATGTAACACAGCACTGGGCTTCTTCCAACCTCTCCTCCCAGTGCCAGTTAATCACTGGGTACTGCTGAGTTTAGCTTTGACATCACTTACGCCCACCCCCACCCTTGCACCTCAGTGCCACCACCTCCTAAATGGCCTCCCAGCTTCCACCCCTGACATCCATCTCCTACTGCTCCCACAGCAGTCATTTTAAAGTCAGGTGCATCTAGACTACTCCTCTTAAAGGCCTTCATGATAAACTGCAAGACTCTCAGCACAAGAGTTCTTACATTTTGATCCCTGTCTGCCTCCTCAGCTTCAGCCTCCTCTGCTGACACTCCCCATAGCACATTTTGTGCTCCAGCTGCCTCCAACTGCATCCATCTGGCTCCAGCCTCTGCCCATGCAGTTTTCTCTGCCTGGGACCCAACCCTCACTCACCGCACCCCTGCCTCTCCTCCACCCTCCCTCTGGTGCGATACTGTTCTTCTATGAGACCCTGACTTGCCATCAGCTCCTCTTGGAAGCCTCCTGTAACCTCCCTCCTCTGGACAGAGGTAATAACTGCCTCCTCTGCATTCCTGAAGCTGGCCCAGCTCGGTCCAGCTCACAGCTGTCTGACTTCTTATTTTACAGGCCTGCTTCCTGGCTGAAAGCACACTGAGTCCAGAGGCTGTGTCTTATTCACTTCTGGGTTCACACTTTGCACAATTCTGGCATGTAGTAGGGGCTCAGTGGATGTCATTCAAGCTGATTTTAAAATGCAGCAGTGCCTGAGCGTCAGGCAGGAGTTAAACCTAGACTAAGGCCTGACCTCTGGCCCCACCCTGGCTAGGGAATGCAGGCACCCAAGGTGGGGTGCTCGCTGCAGGCAATGAACTGGGGATGGAAAGGTAATAGAAAGTCCCCAAGCTTTAGATCAGGAAAAGAGTGCAGTTTCCTAAATTTTAGGCCAGTTCATGTTTATCCACAGCAGTGCTCTGTGAACAAGGACTCTATTCCCTGACTGCCCTCAGGACACTATAAAGTGTGGGCATCATCACTGTTACTGGGTTTGCCCTGCAGCCAAAATGTTCTAAAAGGCTATGGACAGTTGTAGCATTTTGGGAGCATTGCTAAATGGAAATTTGTGACAAAGCTTTTAACAGAAGGAGAACAGAATGAGTAGTATCATGAAGTCATTGAGAACGTGTTCTCCTAGTTTAAATCCTGGACCTGTCTTTGTAGCATCTCCAAGTCTCAGACTCCTTGTGTAAAATAGAGATAATGTATCTCGTAAAATTTTGGTGAGAAATGAAGGAGATAATTAATGTAAAGTACCTAGTCTGCTGCCTGGCATATATACAAGGGACATTAGTTATTATTCAACCAGTCATGAGCTACAGAATATATTAAAGTCAAAATCAATCCATATTCTTCTAAAGCAAAAAGAAAAATGTGGAGGGGGCACCTGGATTTGAACCAGGGACCTCTTGATCTGCAGTCAAATGCTCTACCCTTGAGCTATACCCCCAGTGAAATGGCCTTGTTTTTATATTCTATCTCTCTCTCAACATTATAGCTCTAAACACCTGCAGTGACTCAGTGGAGCTATAATTAGAGAGAATGCTGCCTGGAAGGAGTCTGGGCATCATAGAATTTCATTACGAAAAAAGACCTGACTCCTGAGAATTAAGTTCTCTGAGCCTGGAAACTCTTGACTTTCATACCCAAAGCCTCTTCTGTCTGCCATAGCTTATACAAAGTGAACCTTGGTTCCAGGTAAAAATCATCAGATTTTCCACAAATAGCATCGTCAGTATAATGTGATGATTGGATTCCTGTCATGCTTCCTTAGCCACAGCTCCCAGAAACTGAGATCCTCATTGCACTTCTGATTTCACAGAACTGATCTCATAACTGGCACTCAATAGACATTTGTTTCATTAAATTGATTCTGGAAAATATATGTATAAATAATGATTTGTGTGAGATAGCTTTTCCAAGACGTAACTGTAAGATGTTTTTACTCACACAAAAACAGATGGCCAAGGAGATACACTCTTATGTAACATAACTTGCTTGAAACTTGGAATACTGCCAACTCCAAAATGTCATTTGATGAAGAGAAACAAGATTCTAAATAAGAGCTTCTTAATCAAGTAAATTATTTATCATGGTCTTACCACCAAGATTCCTTTTCAACTTCCAAACGCCACCACAGTTGGAGCAACCTGTATTTCTGGGCACCATAAACATCCCCTCTTCCCCTAATAAATTCTTCATGTGCTTCTTATGGAGTCTTAAACCTATTAGGAAGGCTCTCTTCTGCCAATTTCCTGACCATATACATTATTGAAATCTTTTCAAAAGATCCTAGTGTGTCAGGGTGGTGGTTGGTTGGGAGCCCAGGAGAGGGGAGTCTCCACTACATTCATTTTCCCTCCTAACTCAGGCTGGAATTGAGAGATAAGAAAAGAACCACATGTACCCTTTGCTCATTGTTATTTTCTCACCCTGGATGTCAGTGGGAGTAGAGATTTTAGCAGTAACAGATGTATCGTGTGCTTTGTATCGAAGAACTCTGGCGTTGGAAAGGATTTAGAGATCATTTATTTCAACCACTTCCTTTGCAGACTAAGAAACAGATGGAGGGAAGATGGAAAACCCTGCTTAAAGGCACAGACATAACAGTAGCAAAAGCAACAGAACCAAGGGTCCATTCCACTGGCAACTCCTTAGAGGCTATTTGGAAGCCTCCAGTGCTTGGAATGACGCAGGTGCTCATCAAATGTTTGTGGAATAAATATCAAACTGTAGTTATATAGTTAGACCAAACATCCTGGTTTGCTGGGGATTCTCCTGGTTTTAGCACTGTATGTCCTACATCTTGGGAAATCTCTCAGAAAACCAGGCTGGGGTTGTTTGGTCACCACAAATATGACCTTATTTTTTATCATTCGTAGTATTTCCTAAACCTAAGGAATTCCTAAACCTAAGGAATTCCTAAACCTATTTCACTTTCCACTGTCTCAATTTTTTTTTTACCATTATCACATACCTCCTATACTAATATTTATTATTTGTCTTGAAATCAACCCACTTTTTTTTTATATTTAGCCTCATCCTAAGCAGAAATATTCTTGAAATCATGCCAACTGTATTTCTTTGTAGTGCACCTCAAAATAAATACACAGCTTTTGAAATATATTAAAATTGTATTTAACACATGTTGCGCTTAACTACTTGCCATGTACCATTCTAAGTGATTTACAAGTATTGATTCATTTAATCTTTAAAACAATCCAATGAGAGAGGAACTATTGTCATCCTCACAGTGAGGAAATTGAGGCACAGTGAACTTAAATAACTTGCCAAAATATTGACTCTCTGTACACAGTTGCCAAACAGAAATACACAGCTGGTAAATTTATCCATGTTCCCCAAAGTCATCTTGGAAACCTTCAGTGATAATCACAGTGTGATGATAATTTTATGTGTCCACCTGACTGGGTCACAGGGTGCCCAGACATTTGGTGTCTAGATGTGTCTATGAGGGTGTTTCTGGATGAGATTAACATGTGAATCAGTAAAGGAGTAAGGCAGATTAATCCCCTCTTTTTCGGTGGGCCTCTTCCAATTTACTAAAAGACTGAAAGATCAAGTAAGAACAGAATGGAGGTTCCTTAAAAAAATACAAATAAAACTACCATACGACCCAGCAATCCCATTACTGGGCATATACCCTGAGAAAACCATAATTCAAAAAGAGTCATGTACCACAGTGTTCATTGCAGCACTATTTACAATAGCCATGAGACGGAAGCAACCTAAGTGTCCATCATCCGATGAATGGATAAAGATGTGGCACATATATAAATACAATATTAGCCATAAAAAGAAATGAAATTGAGTTATTTGTAGTGAGGTGGATGGATCTAGAGTCTGTCATACAGGGTGAAGTAAGTCAGAAAGAGAAAAACAAATACCATACAGAGTGAAGTAAGTCCGAAAAAGAAAAACAAATACCGTATGCTAACACATATATATGGAATCTAAGAAAAAAAAAAGTCATGAAGAAGCTAGGGGTAAGACGGGAATAAAGACACAGACCTACTACAGAATGGACTTGAGGATATGGGGAGGGGGAAGGGTAAGATGTGACAAAGTGAGAGAGTGGCATGGACATATATACACTACCAAACGTAAAATAGATAGCTAGTGGGAAGCAGCTGCATAGCACAGGGAGATCAGCTCAGTGCCTTGTGACCACTTAGAGGGGTGAGATAGGGAGGGTAGGAGGGAGGGAGACGCAAGAGGGAAGAGATATGGGAACGTATGTATATGTATAACTGATTCACTTTGTTATAAAGCAGAAACTAACATACCATTGTAAAGCAATTATACTCTAATAAAGACGTAAAAAAAAGTATACCACACACACAAAAAAACCCCCACAAATAACCAGTGTTGTTGGAGAGGATGTGGAGAAAAGAGAACCCTTGTACACTGTTGGTGGGAAAGTAAATCGAGGCAGCCACTATGGAAAACATTATGGAGGTTCCCCAAAAAGCTAAAAGTAGAACTAACATATGATCCAGGAATTCCACTCCTGGATATATATCCAGAGT
The DNA here is from genome assembly GCF_011762595.2 of Tursiops truncatus. Lineage (NCBI taxonomy): Eukaryota > Metazoa > Chordata > Mammalia > Artiodactyla > Delphinidae > Tursiops > Tursiops truncatus. The sequence continues at coordinate 120,579 of NW_022983144.1, forward strand.
AACTGAAAACACTAATTCAGAAAGATACATGCACCCCAATGTTCATAGCAGCACTGTTTACAATAGCCATAATATGGAAGCAGCATTGTTTACAATAGCCAAGATATAAAAGCCAAGATAAGTATTCATCAACTGTTGAATGGATAAAGAAGATACAGGTATTGGAACATTACACAGAAAAAAGAATGAAATTTTGCCATTTGCAACAATATGGATAGGGAATTGGAGGGTAATATTCTTGGTGAAATAAATCAGATAGAGAAAGGCAAACACTGTATGTGTTGCGGAGCACAGGCTCCCGGACGCTCAGGCTCAGGAGACCCCTAATACACGGGACAAATGAAGGAATATAACAAAACAGAAACAGGTTCACAGATATACAGAAAGAACTAGTGGTTACCAGGAGGAGAGAAAAAAGAAGAGAAGTAAGGCGGGGGGGGGGTGTTAAGAGGCACAAACTACCATGTATAAAATAAATAAGCTACAAGGATATATTGTACAACACAGGGACTATAGCCAATATTGTAAAATAACTTTTTTTTTACATCTTTATTGCAGTATAATTGCTTTACAATGGTGTGTTAGTTTCTGCTTTATAACAAAGTGAATCAGTTATACATATACATATGTTCCCATATCTCTTCCTTCTTGTGTCTCCCTCCCTCCCACCCTCCCTATCTCACCCCTCTAGGTGGTCTGTATAATAACTTTAAATGGAATATAATCTATAAAATTTTTGAATCACTATTTTGTACACCTGAAACTAATATTGTAAATCAACTATACTTTAATAATTAAAAAAATAATCCAATAAGAGGTACCTCCTCCTGCCTGACTACTTTGAGCTGAGACATCAATCTTTTCCTGCCTTCAGAATGATGCTGAGCAGGACCCTGTGGGACTCCTGGGCAGAAAGACCTTCTGTGCCCCCATTTCTTTGATTATAGGAAATAGCCTTCATTCAGTCTCCATGACCTTCCCTGAGTTCCAACGGGCAGATTCAAGCAGCTGTTATTTAGGGAAGGGAGGAGATATGAGACATGGGAGAAACAAAGTCAAGAGAAACAGTAGTTCAGCATTGGGGCAAGGTCCTGGTTCCCCATCAATGGACACACACACAACAATATCTTTGAGCTATTTTGCAGATACTGAAACCCCCTCCAGGTAGGAAAAGTTAACGATTAATGATGATATGCTGCCTACAAGAACAAAGACTGCAGACCAATTAGAACCAGAAGGTTGATGATGCTGACTCCCACTTACCTTACCACCAACCAATCAGAAAAATGTCCATGAGCTTGATCATGGCTTCTTTGAATCATTACTATAAAAACTTCTTACTACCCTCTCCAAGGAGGCACAGTGTTTGGAGGCACTAGCCTGCTGTGTTCCCTCTTTGCCTGGCAAAGAAATAAAGCTACTCTTTCTCTTTCCTCCTAAATTCTGTCTCCGTATTTCTATTTGGCAACTGTGTACAGATAGCCAATATTTTGGCAGCAGAAATCAAACTGAAACATCAGCTCATCTGGGTCTCCAGCTTGCTGACTACAAATTTTGGGACTTTTCAGCCTGCATATTCATGCGAGTCAATTCCTTATCATAACTATCTTTATATACATACATACATCCTATTGTTTCTCTTTCTCAGGAGACCCCTAATACACAGGACATGCTCTGGGAAGAATTGTTGGGCCTGTACTGGCCTTGAGGCTCCTGTCCATATTGTTGAGATTTCATATACTTCATGAGGCCCAGAACAGCACCTGCCACAAGATGGGGGTTCAGTAATGATGGTTAAGCTGACCTGCTGTTTTATTCCTAACTTCATGTTCCTTTCACCATGATGACATCACATATGTGAATTTACTCTCATTGTCAAAACTTAAACAAAAGTAAAGGTTAATACGTTATAACTATAAGGTATACGAGCCAATAATCTGTCCTGAGTTCCAAAGCCTATACTCAGTCACATTGGACCTACAAAGAGGAGGGGATTACAGCACAAAACATCTTACGGAGACCTTGGAAAAATTGTGATAATCATTCAAAATGTGCTCAACCACAGGAAACTGAGTCTTCCAATATTTCCAGATTTGATAGAACTTTTTTTGTAATGCGGATGAAATAGAATTTAGATTTTTCAGTAATTAGAAACATTTTTTTCCTCTTATATTAATATATTTCTTCACAGTTGAATTCTTTTTCACTTTTTTTTTTTTTTTTTTGCAGTACGCAGACTTTTCACTGTTATGGCCTCTCCTGCTGCGGAGCACAGGCTCCAGACGCGCAGGCTCAGCAGCCATGGCTCATGGGCCCAGCCGCTCCACGGCATGTGGGATCTTCCCGGACTGGGGCACAAACCCGTGTCCCCTGCATCAGCAGGCGGACTCTCAACCACTGCACCACCAGGGAAGCCCCTCTTTTTCACTTTTTAATCCTCAGTTTTCTCAGCTGTAAAATGGGGATGTTGTAATTAGAATATCTCTTATATCCTTTCCAGTTCCAGCAATCTATGACTCATAAATTCGAAACTTAGCTTCTAGTTCAGGATCATGTCAGAGAGTACAAGTGTGCTCAAATAACAGAAGAAAAGATGACTAAGCTATGTGGGAGGTTTCACATACAGTGCAACATAAAAAGAAAGGGAGGGACTTTCCTGGTGGTCCAGTGGTTAGAACTCCATGCTTCTAATGCAGGAGGCATTGGTTGGATTCCTGGTTGGGGAACTAAGATCCCACATGCTGCTTAGCATGACCAAAAATTTTTTTTTAATTTTAAAAATTAAAAGAAAAAAAAGGGAATATGTTCTTATCATGGCCATGAGATTTGCCATCAATGTTACTACCCTAACTTTTCTTCATTTTATTCTGCACAAGATTTCTTTTCTTATAAATACTTAGGCTCAATGGAAAGATGCTCAACATCATTAATCATAAAAGAAATGCAAACCATATTAAGATATTGAAGCCGAATCTGGTCTCTGTACCCTGAGACTGAATTAAATCTTGGAGACAGAGTTTTGGGTGAAGTAGAAAAGAATAGCTTTATTGCTTTGCCAGGCAAAGGGGGCCACAACAGGCTAATGCCCACAAAGCTGTGTCCCTACCTGGAGCGGGTAGTGAGGAGTTTTATAGTAATGACTCAAAGAGGGCATGATCAGCTCATGAACATTCTTCTGATTGGTTAGTGGTGAGGTAAGTGGGAGTCAGCATCATCAACCTTCTGGTTCCAACTGGTCTGGGGTCTACTCCCGGCTTGTGGGCAGCATACAGTTAACTTCTCCCACCTGGTGGGGGGTTTCAAGTATCTGCAAAACAACTCAAAGACATTGTACTGTATATCCCTTGAGGGGAAACTGGACCCTGACCCAAGGCTGCACTATTGTTTCTTTTGACTTTTTCTCCCTTATTTCATATCCCCTCCCTTCCCTAATTAGCTTCTCTTTGAACCTGCCCTCAGGAAGATCATGGAGGCTGCATGAAGCTTATTTCCTATCAAGAAATGGGGGACAGGGGACTTTCCTGGAGGCACAGTGGATAAGTCTCTGTGCTCCCAATGTAGGGAGCCAAGTTTGATCTCTGGTCAGGGAACTAGATCCCACGTGCATGCCGCAACTAACACATGCCACAAGTAAGGAGCGTGCCTGCTGCAACTAAGACCCAGTGCAACCAAATAAATAAAATTTTTTTAAAGAAAAGAAATGGGGACACAGAAAGACTTTGTGCCCAGGAGCCCCATGGGGTCCTGTTTGCTATCAATATCACCTCACGTCCATTAGGATAGCCACTATCAAAAAAGAAGATAACAAATGTTGGTGAGGATGCAGAGAAGTTGGGACCCTTGTGCATCCTCCTGCTAGTGGGAATGTAAAACGGTGCAGCCATTATGGAAAACAGTGTGGAGATTCCTCAAAAAATTAAAAATGAAATTAGCATATGATACAGCAATCCCACTTCTGGTTATATATCCAAAAGAATTCAAAGCAGGATCTTGAAGAGATATTTTCACACTCATGTGCACTACAGCATTATTTACAATAGCTAAGAAATGGAAGCAACCCAAAAGTCCATTGACGAATGGCTAAAGGTAATGTGAGATATATATATATATATATATATATATATATATATATATATATATATATACACATGGAATATTATTCAGCCTTTAAAAAGAAGGATATTCTACCTCTTGCGGCAAGGCAGATGGGCCTGGAGGACATTATGTTAAGTGAAATAAGCCAGATACAGAAGGACAAATACTGTATGATCCCACTTTTATGAGGAATCTGATAAACTCACAGAATAGGATAGTAGATAGAATAGTGGTTACCTGGGTCTGGACAGACAGGGAAATGGGAAGGTATTGGTCAAAGTGTACAAAGTTCCAATTAGAGCAGAAGAATAAATTCTGGACCTCCTGTACAACATAAGGCCTATATGTAGTTGACAGTACTGTACTGTATTCTTGAAAATTTGCTAGGTCAGTAGATCTTATGTTCAGTGCTCTTACCACAAAAGAAAAATTATATTAAAAATAAACAAATAAAAATTTAAAAATATAAAGGGGGTAGGAGGAAGCTTTTGGAGGTGAGATGTTGGATGGCCTTGAATGTAGTAGAGGTTTCATGAGTGTATACTTATTTCCTAACTCATCAAATTATTGTTTCCTTTTAGATATGCACAGTTTTTTATGACAATCATACCTCAATAAAATGGCTTAAAAAAATGAAAGAAAAAAGAGTACTTGTCAAGGGCTGAGGGGAGGAAGGAATTCATTTTTAATTAATGTAGAGTGTCATATACTTAATACTAATGAACTGTACACTTAAAAATGATTACAATGATAAAATTAATGTTATGTACTTTTTACCAAAAATGCAAACCAACAACTATGTTCTGATATTAGAAAATATTCATTAATGAAGCATGCCACCTCAAAAAACCAAACGCATATTGTAGAAATGGCAGGAACATGTAAGCACTTGTCTCACTGGATGGTAAACTCCTCAGCCTCCAACTAAGTGAACAGATGTTGCCTGATTCACAGACCAAGATAAACTCTTCCTCTATAGCAAACCCAATGCCTCTCACTGCTCCCAACAGGGCACAGCACCAGGTGATGCTGTTCATTCCCTAGATGGTCACTGGGACATTGATTTTAGTCCCTTTTCAGTATCCACCTAACAACAAAGCAAAATAAAGCTAATATTAGCCTCTGTTTTTCTGTTCTGGGAGAAATGGCCTCTGGATTTAGCCCCGTGAGCAAAGCTGCAAATCCACCTGTCCCGTGCCCAGAATTTCTCTTCTGTGGCATGTGGTCTAAGGAAGTCTTTCAAGTTTTGTTAAGCCTGCAGACGGATAAGAAAGTCGGGGACTGTGCATGTTAGCTTTATTAAGAGCAAGGGTGGCGGTGTGGGGTGCTTTATTAAGAGCAAGAGTGGCGGTGTGGGGTGGTGTGGTGAATGTCCCAAAGTCCCATGGGAGAATGTCCCATGACCCAAGTGAATTGTCAAGGGGAAGATTAACCAAACGGTATTTTTAGTAATTGCCTTTGCAGTTCATATCTCAAGACCATTCAAGGGAAATTTATCTGTTCTACTTAGCCCTGAGGTCATAGTAAGTGCTGTATTTTATTTTCAAACTCTCTCTCCCTTTCTCTTTTCCTTTCCCTCTCTATTTCTGTCTATCAAATCTAGGTTTTCCCAAGGTTCAGTTTATTCTCTAAGTGAAATAAGAGCTCTTTTACAAAATACTTTTAAGTTATTCAGATTGCAGTGTTCTAATTCAGAAGTTACAATTTCAGGTAGAGATGTGCCTCATTTATGTGAAAGTTTGGTCCTTAAAAGTTACTGTGTACACCGCTTTCAGTGTGGCCTTCCATGAATGCCTCTGCTAATTTGTTTCATGAAATATTGTCTTTGCTGACAAACATGCCCCCTCTCTAAGCTTTCCTAAAAATCTCCAAAAAATAGCCAACCTGCTAACCCTTTGGCTAGCACACTGAATATGAGGTTTTTGGGAGGATAAGGAGGATAATTTAATTCATAGAGGTGGTGGTGGGTATGAAGTCTCTTTAGCTAAGATGGAACTACATCTCCCAGAATTCCCTTCCCTGCATGGTTCTGGGTTAGGGCTGCACTCACAGGAAAGGTGCAGGAGGCGTGAAAGTGTAAGTGACGTATTTCAGGGCAGGTGCAGCTACAGGCCACTCACTCACCAATCTCATGGCCCACCTTGGCTTTGGGCAGCCCCAGGCTCACAACTCTGTCCACTTCCCACTGGAGCTTCTCCTTAACTTTCTGAATCCTGGGCCAAGTTCATGAGCAGCGTTAGAGTGTAGTGTGCCAGCAGGTCACCCACATTGTTGAGGTTGGAGGTTTGGAGACATTGAGAGACTGCTGTGGGTTCCAGTTTGTCTTTGTGATTCTAGTTTGTCCTTTCTTGCCCCTGCTTCACGTTCATCTTCCCTTCTGGACTGCAGGCCTCAGTGACCTCAGGCCCAGCACAGACACAGGACAGCAGACTCACATACACTGCTCAACCAGCTCCCACAATTGCATGAGGTCTTGTCCCTGCAATAAATCCTTTATATCACTTACATGGTCCTACCTTTCTGCTTGGATCCTAACTAGTTACTGGAGGAAACGTCAGCAAACAACATGTAGAAGCTGAAATTCTTTTTATTTTTTTTTTAATAAACGCAAGCTCTTGCACGGCAATCCAAATTTATTGAACTACTGATGCTAAGTTACACAAAATTGTACCACTTTTTTTTTTGTGTGGTACGCGGGCCTCTCACTAAGGCTTTTAGTTTACATTTGGCCACCTCAAAGTAGTTGTAACATTAGGTTGGTCAGTTTAAATACTGTGGCTACCTGTTGGATTAGACACACAATCTGTACACCCAAATGTTAATGCATACAAAGCAACAGGTATTGTTAAATAAAATAGCAATAATTACTGCAGCTTAGGCTTGTGACCAATTACACATGATCAAAATTACTTCCCACATTCACCTCCACAGTACTCGTTCACCATTTAACATCTCAACCAAAACATTACACATGTGAAACAATCACTAACAGGCAAAAATACTAAACCTGTTTATTTGGTATTGCAAATACACTTATGCATGAGCAAGCAGGGGAGTCACAGTGAGAATCTCCAGCTGCAGAAGCCTGAACATTATTTACAAAAATTAAAAAATTATTTGAATATATACACTTCTTGTTGTAGACCCCCTCTGTACACACAACTATAAATGTTGTTCCCTATGTAAACAAAAGAAGAAACATATAATAAAAGATTTGAAAAGTCTGGACATTTTCTTCCCAACAGATATTAAAAGCAACGTCTTTAATCTAAGACATTTTTACTGAAAGGACTATCATATTTTAAAGACAAGATCACTATCTCCACAGTTCTTTTAATTAAAAAAACTGTATAGCTGTGTTAATCAAAGCGATTACAATACAAGGTAAGTGAGTAAAATACAATGATAATAACCTTGAATGTCTTAAAAAAAATTACAATAAACTACAAGTATCAAAGAAGCAAAGTTATCTGGAGTAGTCTATATAGGAGCTCTTTGGCTTTCTTTTATTATGGTAAAATAATGGTGCTTTTAGGATTTACATTATTATACTCTCCAATACAAAGTATGGGATGTGTTCACCATTTTCATACATATACAACATTGGTGGATGAAAAATGTCTCTTAGCAGTAATACTGGATTGTAGCCTCTGGTTTTACCAGCTGCATACTCTAGGACTATTATATAAGTAAAAAATCTCTCTTGTGATACTGGAAAGTGATTAGAATGTGCAAACTGATGTAGTAGCTTTCACCTGCCTCTTAAAGTGCTCCGCCACAGAAAATTTAACATGTTGGTAGGTTTAACAAAGTTGGAATGCTGGCACCATTGAAGTGAGCAACAGTTCTTCAGACCTGGCTCAGAGCTGCAATGCATTTATCAATAGTATATTAAAGCAGCTGACATGATGACATTTTGCGGTCCTTCCTAGGCACTGGAGTTTTTCTGTAAATTTGCTGCACTAGGTCATAAAAGATCTCATTAGCATTTATTTTATTTTGCAGAGGATTCTAAGACGGCATATTGTCTTGCTAGATGTTGACCTTGTTTCTTTCCTACAACTCTTTCATCTATAATCATTGGAACATCATCAGTGTCTTTAACTCGAAGAATCTGTTCTCTCAGACATTGTAAATCATTAAATGTGGACTCTGCTGTGATGGAATAAACTAATGTAACGCTCTGTCCGTTTTTCTTTTTTTTTTTTTGCGGTACGAGGGCCTCTCACTGCTGTGGCCTCACCCCTTGCGGAGCACCGGCTCCGGACGCGCAGGCCAAGTGGCCATGGCCCACAGACCCAACCGCTCCGCGGAATGTGGGATCTTTCCGGACCAGGGCACGGACCCGTGTCCCCTGCATCGGCAGGCAGACTCTCAACAACTGCGCCACCAGGGAAGCCCTTTTTTTTTTTTTGGCTTTGTCCGTCTTTCATGTACAAATCCCTCATTGCTGTAAATTGTTGCATTCCCGCAGTATCCCAGATTTCAAGCATACACTGTTGTGCATCTACTTCAGCTTGCTTTCTATAAAAATCTATATAGGATCATATTTTTCAACAAAAATTTCTTGAACAAATTGTACAGTCAGAGCATTTTTCAACTCCTCCCGAGCCAAGAACGACTAGCTTATACTCAT